>NC_143563.1:91486370-91789354 GCF_054136105.1 Typopeltis vanoorti | reverse complement strand
TATTAAATAATAAAGCTATTTATGAACATATTCATTTTTCATGTGTTTATTTTGGGACTGGTGAGGGGGGGGGAGAGCCTGCAAAA
The DNA here is from genome assembly GCF_054136105.1 of Typopeltis vanoorti. Taxonomy (NCBI): domain Eukaryota; kingdom Metazoa; phylum Arthropoda; class Arachnida; order Uropygi; family Thelyphonidae; genus Typopeltis; species Typopeltis vanoorti. The sequence continues at coordinate 91,789,268 of NC_143563.1, read as the reverse complement.
TTCAGAATCAAAATAAAAACCCACAAAATGTTAAAATTCAGATTCACAAGTTACTTGAGAAGTGCTGATTTTTAATTTGTATTCATTTTTTGAATTATAATGCTGTTTTTATCTTTTTTGTTGTTATTTTTGTTTTTCTGTTGCTATTCAGATGTGTACTATAAAACATAGTACAAAATACCATCTAAAATTTCATAGTAGCAATTCCAAACTTTTATACTAATAACCAGTGCATGAAGTGAGAAAGATTATATATGTAAATCCATCTTAGTTCTTTTCTATAGAATTCAAAAGCATTTTAAAAAGCATCAAATTACCACTTATTTCCTATTTCACAATGAATCATATGAGACATGTTCAGATATCTACTACTATGTAATGAATATTACATGTGTATGTTTATGTTAGTGCTTGAATAATTCTCAAACTGAAAACATTTCCATGACTATAACAAGACATTATATTCCAAGATACTTCAATGTGCCTCTCTATTATTAACACATTTGCATAACTTCAGAACAAATAATTAAAATGAATTATAAAACTTACAGAATCACTATGTTTCAGTGATCAAATACCAACTGCTTTCCTCAGGAGCAAAAATGAAAAATTGAATAAAACAAAATCTACACATGCATATATATGTGTGTGTAATTTATATATATATATAACAGTTTATATCAACTGTTCAACTGTGTATTTGAAACCTTTTACAATTAACAGTAGTAAAATCGTTTGATTTCGCTACTGTTGAGTATATTGGTTCACTGTTACACTGCTGTTCGTGGAGGATTGCTGCAGTATAGTGATAAATTGTCTTATCAATCCTGTAATTTTGCTCTCATCAGGTCTAAAGTAGATAATCGATGGCAGCTCATAGAGAGAGAGTCATTATGATTAATCAGTCTGCAAAATGGCATCCTTTAAAAGTTTATATAAGGCTTTCTCTTTTCCTCAGTATAGCTTCATTACAAATATGTTCATATTTTTGATCAAAACAAACCAGCATGATTGCTGAACTCCAAGTCACTATATGTATCATATCAATATCAAGTGCAGATAGGTTGGATTTCTCTCATATACCAATATCAATGTCAGATTAGTATTTTTTTAAATCCTTAACCTCAACTGAACATGTCTATTACAAGGAATAATAACAATAACATGTCATTTCATGTCTGGATGTTTTATTCAGAATATCCTAATGTCTGATGATCTGAGCAAGGTTCTAATTGGATTTGCAGGTCTCTGTATCTGGCATAATTGTGCTAATAAATAATAACATGAAAGTATGTGAAATTATTTTTGATAACATAATAATTTTCAGATACTGTTTCCATTCATTTCTTTTAGGTGGGCAATGAGAATATTCAGAGCTTCAAATGGACATTTTTTTGTTGTTCTCCATACTCATTTGCACTCAAATGAACAAAAAAAAAATGTCTGAACTTTTAAGAAATAATTGTAATTCTAAAATCATCATAAAAAAACTATCAACAAAAGATCAATAAAAAGCCAATAAAAAGTTTACTATTTATTTTTTTACTAGTTTCATGACCATCCTGATTTTTTTAAAATTCTCACTTCAAATAATGCCTGTGAACCAGAGTTTAAATAATCATCAGTCCAAAACATAATTAAAAAATAAATCTTAATCATATATTATAAAATTTTTTTCTGTATATATATATTCATATTTATATATACTGACTATAACCGAGACTAGAATAACAATTAAATTTATTCAAAACGCAACATGTTTCATCGGATTGTCCGACTTCTTCAGGCGTGGGAACATAGAAAGCAAGTAAACACTATAAGAAACATCGTATCACTATAAAACGACTATTATAAAATTCAGTTAGCTTTGAATTGTAGCTACAGTCCATGTTAAAGTTCTATTGTTAAGTAGCTGCGTGCATCTGATATCACGCATGTGCCAATATCGGATAGCAGAGCTGAAAGAGACCGGTAGATTATAGCTAAGGTTATTATTTATGTGATGAGGGTCCATAACAATTTCCTTAGACTTGCCTATGCGTCGCTCTACCTCGTCACGGCATATATGAAGGTTTGAGGTTGTTGTCCAGTTTATCTCATGTTAACGGCCTTCATCATTTGTGTTTACTGAAAACAGTACATGGCTTGACAGGGCACTTGCTCTAGTTCTTTTGTAGGCAATGTCTCTCGTTATATATATATATATATATATATATAACGGATCATGTTTATTTCAGTTACATTCAGTAATTTATTTAATGCTAAATTATCAATATTACATCAGTTTTTCCCAAAAATTATCACAGAAAACTAAAATACATGACTTGTCAAAAACACTACCATTTCATACACAGGTATAAGAGAATTTTTGTTAATTGTTGGAAAACAATAAAGTTAATCAAACTGACTGGTTTTGCATACACCTATCTGGCAGCTTCATCGGGACATTTTATGGAAGAAATGAAGAAAGTAGGCAATGTTTAAAAAAAATCGTTAGAAGAGCACAATTCAACATAAATATGACTACAATGAAGTGCGACTTGTTAGTTGTCATGTGCTATGCATAGTCAAATTTAATTTCATGATCACTACCATCCACATTACCAGGTCTATAACAACATTCAACCAAGTATTTTCTTCCATTCGCCTCTATCTCACACCATACTGCCTCTATCTCACACCATACTGCCTCAAAACCACTGTCACTATTTCCATCTTGCATCCCTACTTTGTATGGACATAACTCTTTCTCCATCAATAGCACTCCCCCTCCCTTTTTACCCCTTCTATCCTCACAAAACACCTTCATACCCTTCCATCTCTATTTCTGTCAGGATGTCATCTTCATCTAACCATGTCTCACTTATTCCAACAATTTTTGGGTGAACAGACTCAATTAGTGCAACCATTTCATCTGCCTTGTTCCTTAAACTTCTAGCATTTGTATACAAACACAACAGCTCATTCCTGGATCTACAGTTAGTTTCACTGACACCACTCATTCGACATGATCTCTCCATGCTCAACTGGACCCATTTCCCTTTCTGCTTATTCATTTTAAAACTCTCTTCAATTCCAACTGTTTCCTCTTGATCCCAGGTCATCCCATTCCTTTCCTGTCTACACATGCTTTCACATCCTCTTGGAGCATCCACCTTTCCCATGCTGTGTACCCCTGTCCACCCTGAACCTCCCCATTTCCCTGTTCCTCTTGAACACCCATTATCTCATTTTCCATACTCGTGCCATTCACTTCCTCATTCATAACTACCTCTTCAATCCCTCCTGTCTTACTCTCCGGCTCTTCCACATCACTTCCTAGTTTATCTGATTCATTCTCTGTACTCATTTCTCTATCTTCCAGCAGCAGTCTCTCCAAGCACCTCACACCATAACCACTCAAATGCAGTTCATCTCTCTTATATAGTTCACTTCATTCTTCAAACTCATTCCATACATCAAACTGGCAGAAAGGAGTACAGTTTGTTAATATGTAGGAAAAAGGAGTATTTCTCCTCACATGTTTCATCTAACATATCATTCATAATCCTTGCTCTCTGCCTCATCTCACCACTGTCATACCTAGGCAACACGCTTACCACCCTTCCTATCACATTATTCTCTTTTACCTGTCTAAGCAGCCTCCTGATATCCATTCTGATGTGCTCTTTGTCCTCTGTCAAGTTCATTCGTACCTATAAAAATTATCAACTCCTTTGCTTGCTCCCTCCTCATATCCAATGCCTCAATCACTACTCATTTTACTGCCTGGAAAACATACCTTGTACATCCTCTCATCCAGCACACCTTTAATAATGGAGTCGCCATACAACACCACTCGCCTGTCTTTCGTTACCTCTTTCATACCAACATGATTTGCTTTAATCATTTTCACCCAAATTTTTATAATTTCATTCCGCATCCATTTCATCTCTTGCCTGATTCTACTCAACTCAACTTTCGAATCTCACGTCACATTCTCTCTGTCATTCAATCTTTCTAATTTTCGAATTCTCAACCCCTGCTTCACACTTTCGATCTCATTCATCCTTTTGAGTTCCGTACTTTCGGTCTATGCGTCCAACTTTCGCTATCATTCATTCTTTCAATTTTTCAAACCTTGCATCACACTATTTCTGGTTTCATACATTCTCTCAATTTCGCTGCCTTCTGCTACATCACTTTTATCCTTTTTACCATTCGTTACAGTTTTCAAATCACTTATTTTCTCTTTCAATGATTTTTTTAAACAATTTTTCGCCTTTCTTTCACATCATCCTTCTCTTTTGAACAAGCACTCATTCTTCTCACGACATTCTTGCTACTAACACTTTCTGTCATCAAATTCATATTAGCACTAATCAAATCCTCATTTAGCTCACACTTTGCACACACACACCCTCCTTCCATCTGCTCTAAATATCCACAAATCATCTATGTAATCAAATGAGTACATGTAGCACACCTTGCACTTCACGAAACGACTGAAGTCTAAGTTAAAGTCCTGCAATGACAAAGCTGCTGCCATCTTTCCTTTGCCGGTTATTACTCTAAAGACTAATAACAATGAATTTGCAATTAAGTTTAGACAAAATATCCCATACACTAATAATACTAGTAACGCACAACTTTTATAGCAGCTCTTACTCAAACACTCATATACAATTAATTATTTCAAAAATAACTTAGATGAATCCGGAGCTCTTCTTACACACTGCCGCTACCATTAGAGTTAAAACAAATTTATTTTTTACTTCTTCATGAGTGGTTTAATACTGGAAAATAGTGATTCTAATTTAATGTATTCAATTAGATTATATTACAGATTGATTATACCAATAGGTAAATGTTCATAAAGCATGCCAAATAAAATGCACATTACACAAAACCACACTAAGGCTATGCAGCAAAACTTTAGCATTCAGTACATGGAGGTTAAAAAATTTACTAGCTCTAATAACAGATATGAGACACAAAATCAATCAAAATAACATAATTACAAAACTTTCAGTTAATAGTGAAGGGACTATCAACAATAAACAAAGTTAAGCAAAAATCAGACATTTCCTTAAAACTTTGATTCATGAGATCTGAGAATTTTATATTATTTTTTGGTTTGGGAGGGGTCACTTTATATAATGAAGGCTTCATTTTTCTCGAGTTTCAAGTAGTCACATAAAAGTATTCCGTGGATGGAGAAAAAAAAAAAAATTCAAGTTTATCAATCATAAATAAATTTTACTTCATAGTTTCATTTATGAAGCCATATGATAGCTTAAATCAAATACTGACAGGTAGTAAGAAATGTCTATGTCTAAAAAAAAAATAAATAAAAAATGACATAGAATATCCTTAACCCATCCATAATACTTATGTGTTATAAGGTTTACAACCTTTTGTGGGTAAAAAAAAAAATAGTGAAAAATTGTGTATGTATGTGTATATATATATATATAGGTCATCTAAAATTATCCTGATTGAACAAAATTCTAATAGCACACAGATCAAAATTCACATGATAGAGATATATCGTAGACAGGTATGCATTGAAAGGGGAGAGTTTGGGGAAACAGTGCTTAGGCTTTTTTTTTTTGTAATAATTGTAAATATATTCTTGTGTTTGTAATATTGAAATCTTAGCCTCTGAAGACTATCTCTATTACATGACTGCTAGACACTTACTAATCTAAAATGAAGAAAGTATCACTTAATTTCTTATTAATGTCCAAATCACAGTCACTTATAGAGATATACCAGCTTCTTACTGTATGAACTGACATATGAACTTCTCGTTCTTGACCTGACATACCTACCAACTACTGAAAAACATTTGTATATAATACAATACAGGAGCATATAAGCAAAATATTCAGAATTAACATGAAAAATGTAATATTGTATGAAAAAGTAAGCAGGTATGGATATCATTATCTTTCATTTGTAACTAAGACTGCAAAGCAACAATTTGAAATCATGCTACTCAATGACATGAAGTGACCTGGGATAATGAATTTAAAAAAGGAATGCAAAATATATAAATAAAAATCATGTGATTTATACCAAAAAATGGCAAGCTTTCTGACAGGGATGATTTACTATTTTTATGTGTATTACAAATACTTCCAAGTAACCATCAAACACTTTAAAAAGTCTGTTTGATCTTAATGTGGCTTCTAAAAATAAAATAAAGTATGCATTTCATGAGATCATGTCACATATGAAATTAAGTATAGTAGTGTGTGACTTATCCAAACCTCAAATTTTTATGGATTATTCAGTGTAAATTTTTTTCCATACACTTTGACATCTCAAAACTGTCATTATTTTTTAAAACTGGAAATATCCTATGAGCAGGGCCGTCCCCAGATTAGATCACACCCTGAGCCAAATAATTAAATAACTCCCCTGATGGATTATAAGACAAAAATATAAGAAAATCTCCAATTGCAATTTTGTTTTTATTAGAAGAGAAGCATTAATGGAAAACGATTACATAATAATATTAATTAAATGTTTGTGATATCCCCATAGAGCAAACATTTAATTAATATTATTATGCAATATTAATATTACATAATAATATTAATTAAATTTCTGTTCTACGGTGATATCGCACAATAAAACTGTTTATAAGCTCTTCTAAATTTAAATTATGTCCGCCTCTATCGATATAGCTGCTAGACAAACCAATCTTTCTTGGATCATTGCTGTTTGCAAATAATTTTTAATCAGTTTAAGCTTGTAAAAACTTCTTTCCGCACTTGCTATGTAGCGACGCCGCCTACCGTAATATAGCTGTATGAGCACCCTTATTAAGCCGAGGCATGAGGCAGGCTGCTTCTATGCTACACCCTGTCAATGGTATATGAGATACAAAATAAAATATTTTGTTCATCTTTAAACTAAACAGCACTACTGTTTGATTAACTGAAATTGCAGTAGTTTCATATTTTAGTTTGGATAACTGACACTCTACCATAATTATATACAATTTCTTTATCACCCATAGTCAACATAAGCATGACATTAGCAACTTACAAGCATCTCTTGAGGTAGGTATACATACCAGATTGTCTATAAAATTTCTTTCCTGCAGCAAAAAGCAGGAAAAAAATTCCCTTAAAGAAAAACTATGCTGCAAATTTACAATCTACAAAGGTTAATAAAAAGATATACCTTCTTACAAGTAACACAGAAAATTTTTTTTTTTTACATAATATAATATATAAAATCTATACGAGGCACTTCTACTAATAAATATTCAGCTGAAATTCAAGGTATTGCTTAATTTATATGTTTAAATACTTACTTAAGATTAATTAAAGGTAATAACATGATCACCAACTTTTAAGTGCTGCACAGTGATAATTAGTACTGAAGACTTGGTAAAAGCCTTAAGACCACTTGTAATGTTGAAGTGCCCATCTCCCTCTTAAGTGGTAGTCAGTAGGGAAATATCATACGAAGTAAAAATAAGGAATGTTGAAGTTTCTGGTTGGTTAAAAAGTACAGAAGGGGACCAATCACATACTAAAAAATAAAATGACAGAGTATATATTATAGTTCAAAATAAGCAATTAGAGTTTAATTTCATTGTTGAAAAAAAATTATTCTAATTGTTAAACTTTTTTTTCTTTTATTTGGCAGTTCAACTAAGTTTTAATTTCAACTGCCAAATATGTTACTTTTTAAATGTAGCAAAAATTTCTTTATTTAAAGGAATATTTAAAGTTCTTGAATATTTATCATTATTTACACAATGACAACACAGCTGAAATGAATCCCAAATTACAGCTTCTGAAATCTATGCTTTTTTAAATAAACAACTTTTTCCTGCTTAGCTACAGAGTGGAAACTCAAATCATTAACAGAGCATATGGAATATTATATAGTCCATCATGTATACACACAACACAGAAGCAGACTTTCTATCAGAGAGAAATATTGGAAATTCTCTCCTCTGATGTATGGGAAAATGCTGAGAATTTATTATACTTGGAGATCGGTGGGGACTTCTAATGTTATGCTTTCTATTATAACAGAATGCATCTATCTCTAGAAACCTATTGCAAAGGAGCCAAAATGATGGTAAAATCTGTATAAGGAATATGCAAATTAAATTAGGCATGTTCCTTATACATAATTTCATTTATTATTATTTTTTTTTATGTAGCTCTCACCCACAAAAGGTTACCTGTAATGGTTAATGGTAAAAAAATTAGATATCTAGGGTATATTAATTAGAATATGAAATTAATACTGCAATATTTGTCATACTGATCTGCCCAAGATTATTCAGTGCAAATGATTATGATTTGGGTGGATGGAGTAACCCTGTAAAATGTCAATCTCCGTGTCTTGGAAATCATCTTAGATTTCCTGATATTGACGAGAAAATTTAGAATCACTTGAAATGTGCTAGTTCAACCTTTCAAACATTTGTTTGAAAACAGCTGTATAGTTATGAAGAACATGGACCACATACTGCTGGAACTGGAAGGAGACCAACATCAGTGTTTTGAATGAAGCTAGCTGGTACTAGCATTGAGACAATGATTATCCATTACCAACTTCAGTAGATTAATCACAATTACTAGCATGTCAGATACATGCATCCCAAAACAGATAGTCTTCTTGAAATTTAAGGTGGGAAAGAAAACAAAAGAATGCTCAAATGTGTGGAAAGGCTTATACGTTCACAGCATGTTATTTATTTTCACGATATTGATGACAACACAGAATGATAAGAAAATAATATTTATTAACTTATTTGCTGATATTTCACTGGTATTATATCCAGCATTTTCAATGCACAAAAACAATTTGTTACAGTACATGAAACAACAAAATAGTATAACAGTGGGACTAGTTTCAAAAAATTGTAATGGACAACACAAGGAACTAAAGTTCTAATTAGGTGACATCTATGCTGGATAAAGAGAGAAAACAAATATTAATTAGATCTTAAAATAACTGTCTCCCAGATTCACCTAAGGACAAACGCTCTTCTATATCACATCCAGGAGTTTATGAAGTGCCCTGTTCTTGTGACTGTGCTTACTATGGACAGACAGGAAGAACTGTTGACATCCACCTTGGTGAACATAAAAAATACATCCTGCACTATCGTTATGGCAAGTCAGATCTAGTCGACCATGCCTTGGATATCACTTCACACAGGATCAATTGAAAGAAAACGATAGTGCCAGATGTATTTTTTATGTTCACCAAGGCAGATGTCAAATCCAAAGTGACTGTCTCCAAGATTTTTGGTAAAGTGCTACACAGAGGTCATTATAGGTCAGAGAGAGTATTTTTGGAATCAACAAAAGCTTTAAACATGCTCGAAACCTTAACAAGTATGCCTGTATAAATTTACCAAAAATCTTGGAGACAGTCACTTTAAGATCAAATTAATATTTGTTTTCTCTTTTTTCCAACATAGATGGTGCCTAATTAGGACTTTAGTTCCTTGTGTTGTCTGTTACAATTTTTTTAAACTAGTCCCACTGTTATACCATTTTGTTGTTTCTCATACTGTGACAAACTGTTTTTTTGTGATCTGAAGATGCTGTATAAAATACCAGTGAAATATCAGCAAATAAGTTAATAAATATGATTTTTTTATCATTCTGTGTTGTCATCAATACTGTGAAAATAAATAATGAGAACAAAAGGAGTGCAGAAGAATTAACTCACTTCAAGAATGCAGGCAAATATGAAGAACTCTGATGTTAACAAAAACAAAACTAAGAAGCTCTGACTCAAGATTGGTTGAAATGGGAGAAAGATAAAGTTAATGCTAACAGGATCTCAGCATTTTCAAATTGTGCAGTGTACCACAAAAGCCCAAGAAAGAGAAGAATAAGAAAAGAGCATCAAGCCAAACATGGAAATATTTCTTAATCATAAGCAGCTCCTAGAAATATATGTCAACTTCTGGAAGATCATAATTCAGCCATCTTTGGACTTTCCAGTAAACAAATTTTACTCATTTATGATTGTCAATTTGTCTATGAATAAGTGAGTGATTTGTCAAAATAGCATTTTCACACAAAAAATTTAGAAGTCTGCTAAAACTAGACTAGAGAGTGTGAACAACAATCAATTAAACATTAAGAAAGGTAAAAACTGTCTTAGAATAAATCAGCAAGTACAGAAATTAAACATTGTATTTCACTGACAATTGGCAATCTGATTCACAAGAACACAGAAACAAACATGATATCTTAAAAGCGTGGGCAAAAGTGCTGCTATACTACCTGTGTTGAAGTAAGAACTAAAAATAACTTTCTTATGTTTAAGTACTGAATGGGATAGAGATAAATTGGTCACTCTTAATAGTGGTCAACTTACGTCTATCCCATTCAACACTGATATATTTAAACTTGTTTCACAAAGCACATTAAGAAAGAATGAATTGAAAATCATTCCATTAGAAATTATATTAAACATTAATTTGGTAGTACAAGATAAACAAATACAGAATAAAAGTGAATAAATTGTTGAAAAGGTACTTGCATAAATGTAAATTGTGTGATATAGAATAATTACTTCATGTTACTTTTAATTATGAAAGTCTGTGTAACACTTCATGACAAATGATCATACCACATCCAGCAGCAGTTACTATAATACAAAACTTAGCAATTCCATGGTTCTGCACGTTGTTGCCTGGTAGTAGAACTAGGAGAGAGAGAGAGAGAGATCTTTTTTGATCTCTCAGAGTACAGAGGTAGGTCTAAGAATTTAGAGATGTTAAGCACTAATAGTTTTTGTGCTGAGGTCTAGTTTGAACAACTTATTATCTCAATAAATGTTGAAACTGGTCTGGGAATTGACCCTTCCTATAATGTGTTTGCATTATGGGATACCAAGGCAATGATGTGAAGTCAAGAGCCTCCCCATATACAAATAGGCTAGTCATGAAGATACTCTTCATGCACACACATTGTTTACTTATGCTTGGGTAATGGGATTAAAACAAGAATATAATTTTTTAAATACAAGCATACCCTGGTCATATCACATGTTAGGTTCCAGACCACTGACGTATAGGAAATTTCGTCATGTAGTGAATCACTACTTCCCCCCCCCCACACACACACTTGTAGATGCATGTAATGCTTCAATACCATTTTTTGACCAGTCATATATATATGTCCATAAATGACTTAAATAAAGCATTTATTTACAATCAGATAAGCAAACAAGAAAGTTATTTGAGATAACTTTGCCTTATACACACAACCAGTTTGGTCAATCTATACCAGTGGTGTTCAACCTTTTTTACTACGCGAGCTACTTTTTTTATAAAAAGTTATTCGGCGATCTACTCTCTTATATAGATCACGTTCCCATAACCTGATATCTGATTATGCACAAATAAACAACTAAAAAAAAAATACACAACTAAAAACTTTATTTGTGTATTTAAAAATTTATTTATCACTTTTAATTATTTTAATACAACAAAAAAAAATATATATATTGGAATAAATTAGAAAAAACAACAGATTGATTACAAACTCACAAGTTACAGGAAATGCTGGTTGATTAAAAAAAAAAAAGTTAATGTGAAATTTGGCATTGTTTGGACCTCGCAATATTTTCACAGTCAAATTGATATGAAGAAGTGGCCAATCGCAGACAATCATCCAAATGATCATTTGTAATTTGGTTTCTTAATTGATTTTTTATGACGGTCATATTTGAAAAAGCAGATTCTGACAAGTATGTCGATCCGAAACACGACAGAATTTTTCGCGCAATATCAGTTAATATTGGAAATTTTTAATGTGCATACTTCCAAATGACTTCATTGTTTATTGATTTTAAATGTAAACTATTCTGAATGTTTATTATCTCAAGTTCTACTTCAGCTTGGTTTATATCAAACAGCCCACTAATTTTATTTGAAATTTCCGTGATGTTCAAGTTTTCTTGAAATGGATTATTGATAAAAGATACAATCGTTTCAGTTTTATTAAAATCTTTAAATCTTGAATTTATTTCTTCCTTGACCAATTCAATTTCACGAATAAATTCTTTTAAATCATAGCGAAGCATTTCTTGATTTTGTTCAAAAAAGTTTAATAAATATGGGAGATGTCTAAATTCACGGTCATTTAATATTTTTCTTTAATAAAAGTAAGTATTGTTGGAAAGATTTCATTGAACTTAACATGTCAATTAAATTTTAGCTCTACCTTATAACTCTAAATTTAAATTGCTTAATTTCATACAGAGATCTACTAAAAATGATAAGTGTAACAACCATCTTTTATCACTCAATTGTGGATAAATATCTCCTTTTTCCTCAAGAAAATTTTTTAAATAGTTAATTAATACAAGAAATCCTTCTAAAAATTGACTTCTGCTAAGCCAGCGAACATTATTGCACAACAGAAGTTCCCTATCTTCATCTGCCTGTAATTTAAATAACTGCCGTTGCAGGGCTTATCCTCGAACAGAATTTACAATTTTAAATGTAATATCCAAAACAACTTTTGTGTTTAATCTTTTACTACACAGTACTTGTTGGTGAATAATACAGTGGTAGGTTAAAAATTCTGGATATTTGTTATCTTTTTTACATAATGAAATGAAGCCTGATTTATTACCTATTATTGCATTGTAATAGACACAAGTTTAAAAAGCGGAAGTTTGTGTTGTTCCGCAAATTCATCAAATGCCAAAAAAATGTCTTCTCCCCTAGTCCTTCCCAATAATGGTATAATTTTCAAAAGTTCTTCTTTACTTGAATAATCTTGAAATACCATGCGAATAAATACCATTAACTGAGCGCAATTTCAGTGAAGTCGTTTGATTCATCAAACGACTTCACTGAAATTAATGAAAACGCAACACACTGTTGAATGTCTGACATTAACCTGGCCTGGAAATTTTACTCTGGCAATTGGAACTCTTCCTTTTGGCAATTTGAAACCTTGTCTGTGGCCTAGAAGTAGTCTCTCTCTAGCGACGTCTCAAACCGAGAAGCTCCTTTCTGGAAGCAGGAAACTCCTCTCTCAAGCAACGTGGATCTAGGCAGTCTCTCAGACGGCCTCCTCTCCGACAGCAATTCTGGAACCTGGACCCCTTCTGCTTGCTTCAGTCCCTTTTTAGTAGGCCTCCTCTGAGACCTCGCATGAAGTTTGGCAATCCCCCCCAAACAATCGGTATGAGTCTTTCATCTTAAGTTTCAAGTACGGCATGCCTTTTTGTTCTCCTCCGCCTTCTTTTGATTGTAAGTTGCTGGCCATCGAAAAGTTGTTTGAACTCTTTCTGACTGACTTCGGAAAATTGCTCCGCGATCGACTGGTTGATCACGATCGACGGGTTGAACACCCCTGATCTATACCATGAAACGTTTTTACATTTTGGCAATAAGATTGTCATGTTTATGGATAATTGTAACAATAACTAGGTTAGCACTTTTAACTTCATCAGAATTTTATCTTTGTCTATTAGAACTGTAGCAAGAGTAGTGCAGGGTAAGTTTAGCCCCTTAGATAAATTTTAATCTTAGTATCTAGTAAATGGGTTTATGAATAGGAGAACTGATATCTACAGTATACCTGGAAGGAAGAGGTCAAGTGTGTTGCAAAATTGGAGGGGGTTGTCAGGTATTCTCTGGGAGGGAGATTGATGATCTGTGATAGGCCACTGCTGATGGGGCAAACATCTCAGCATCCCTGTCTGCTTGGTTTGTGAAGTTGGAGAAGAAAAGCCAATATGAGTTATGGACACTAAAGTCTCCAAGAAGGATGACCTCACTACTGGGGTATTTCAACTGCAGAAAGTCAACCATTAGAGTCAGGGTGATTAATGGAGTTTGGAGAGAGAGAGAGAGAGAGAGAGAGAGAGAGAGAGAAAGTATATAAAAAAGAGCAGGTTGATTTGGTAGTGAAAGTATAAGCTAAAGAAAATCAAACAGTGATGATTTGAGGTTTTGCAATCTCTGGCATGGTACGGTTCTGATAAATACACAAATACCACTGTTTGTGGTAGAAAGAACTGTGTAATATGTAGTTTCGGCAGTTGAAGTGGACAGTGGTTATTGAGGTTGCCAGTTGGGGTTCTGATAGGAATAATAATTCTGGTTTAGATGACTGCAGGTGGTGGTGCACAATGTTGCTGTTTAGGTCACAGATGTTGGTAAAGTGGACATGGAAACTTTTTTTTTTTGGTAAATATTAATGCTGGTGGGTTGTTTGGTAGGATTTTTGTTTTTTATGGGTTTTTCTGAAATTTTTTTTGTGGAAGAATTTTCATGATCCACAGTAAAATTGCATTTCTTTGGGTTGTGTTCCATTGCATTTGGTGAGGAAAAGATAAAAAGAATGTGGGGGCATGCAGTGAGAGGTGACAGACTCACACACATACCACCCATGCAGAGGGACACATACATGACCTTGACAGTTCTCCCCTGCAGCCATAATATTTGATGCCAGTTGATTGGGAAGCCTCCAGATTCATTACTAACTGATTTGGTCCCATGTACTAACCAGTGGCCAGTTTGTGAAACTGTTTTATTGTTCTACCCTTGAATGGGGGAGGATCCAGCCCCCTACAGTGAGATTGGGGGGGGGGTATCTCACTGATATAGTGATTGAGGTGGAGGGACAGAAACTGGAATCCTAGCGCTGGTGACCAAACATGGCTGCAGAAACCTCAGGTATCTAATAAGCAAAGTAATGGTATTTCATCAGGTGATGCAAGACATCTACAACCTAAAAATCCAGTTGGCATTCCTCCATCTAAGAAAGAAATACTTTTACAGCAGCAATGCTGGCCAGAGTCCCATTTGTGGAAAAAGGCTATATTGCAGGAAGGTAGGGATGACTTGACTGCAAGATGCTATGTATTTTGCATTGACAGCCTTTAGTAGCCCATTATATTATTATTTTACATTATTATGACATTACATTATATACGAGGTGAGGTCTGAAAAGTTCACGGCCTAACAATGAAAAAACAAATTTATAATTTCAAAATTATTTTTATTTTTCGACATAATCTCCCTTAAGACTAATACATTTATTCCAGTGATGCTCCAGTACCATTATCCCATTCCTGTAGTGGTTCTCAGTAAGATCTGCAAAATACCCCTCTACAGCTGCAATCACGTCTTGATTCGAAGAAAAATGCTGACCAGTGAGGAAGAGTTTTAGTTTTGGGAACAGACAGAAGTCAGAGGGAACCAAATCTGGGGAATAGGGTGAATGTTCCAACAATTCATAGTGCAGATCCCTTAATTTTCCCATTGCCAAAACACCTTTGTGGGCAGGTGAATTGTCCAGATGAAAGATGATTTTTTTTTCTTCTGCAAACCAGCTCTTTTCTCATGGACACTTAACCAGACTAGACAAAAAAATTTGTGAGAAAGACTCGGAATAATATTCCTC
The DNA here is from genome assembly GCF_054136105.1 of Typopeltis vanoorti. NCBI lineage: Eukaryota > Metazoa > Arthropoda > Arachnida > Uropygi > Thelyphonidae > Typopeltis > Typopeltis vanoorti. Next base: position 91,773,858 of record NC_143563.1, on the reverse strand, counting down.
GGTTTTACCTTTTTCAAGATAATTAATAAGCAAAATGCCTTTAACATCCCCAAACACTGATGCCATAACCTTTCCTGCTGATGGAACTGACTTTGTCTTCTTTGGTGCTGAACAACTGGCTTCTGTCCACTGTTTTGACTGCTTTTTGGATTCTGGTGTGTTATGGTGAATCCAAGTCTCACCCATAATAATTAACCGCCGCACAAAATCAGTTTTATTCCTGTTAAAATACTTCAAGCACTCTTCAGAGATTTTTATGCGAGTGCATTTTTGATCTGCTGTGAGCAAGCACAGCACCCATCTTGTGCAAAGCTTTTTCATATGCCATTCTTCATGCAAAATATATCTTACATGTTCTTTTGAAATGCCTATAGTCTCAGCAATTTCATGCACTTTGACTCGCCGGTCGTCCAATACCATATCGTGCACTTGATCAATGATTTCTGGTGTCATTACACTTTTTGGACATCCTTCACGTGGATCATCTTCAAAGCTGGTACGGCCATGTTTAAACTCGGCAGCCCATTTCTTAATTGTCGAAAATGAAGGAGAAAAGTACTCATAAACTTTTATTAACTTCAAATGAATTTGTTTTGCCATTAAACCTTTTACAAAGAATTTTATAACCACATGATACTCAATTTTATCCATTTCAAGGGATACAGACAACACTTTTGCTTAAGACAGCTGTATAAAACAAACTACTTGATAGAATGACTTGCAATTTCACATGGATGCTTATGACAGATGTACCAACTTAGAAAAAAAAAATCCTGCCGATAGTGTTGCCATTTATGGTGGAGGCCGAGAACTTTTCAGACCACCCTTGTGGTTTACATTATTATTATTATTCTTTATGAACAATTTTCCTCCAGATTAGTCTATTTCTTGAGAACACTCCCATATTGTCATATCTAACATTTCATGCTTTTATGGCACTTCTGACCAAATCAGTCCATCTAGATCTTGGTCTTCCTCTGGGTCTCTTTCCTGTCAGCTTGGCATCAAACACATGTATTGCTAACTTTTCCTCACCCATTCTTTTAAGTGGCCATATTACCCCAGATTAGCTCTGCTTACACATTCTTGAATACTAATATTGTCAAGTTCCTTTCTAATATCTTTATTTTTAATATAATTCTGTCATCGATAACACAGATTAATTCCCCTAATTTTTCTCATAACTTTCATATCTGTGGTCTCTAGTCTTTGATTATGTGCTTTATTTCTAACATAACTCTCAGATCAATAACTTAAAACTGGTTTGAACAGTGTCTTGTATATTGCTTGTTTGATATTTTGGCTAATTTCTCTCTTATTCCATATAAATTTATTCAGATGGCTACCCACCATACCAGCTTGGATTATTCAGTTGTCTATTTCCAGATTTTATTAATACTAATATTGTCAAGTTGTTCTATAGGCTCTCCATTAGAATGCAGTTGATGTTTTCAATGTTGTTACTTTTTTCATTGGTTTGATCTTTGTACTGCTGATTTTCATGCCAAATTTGTTACACCTATCATTAAATTTAGTTAGAGAATCCTGGAGACTTGCACTAGATGTGTTTAGGAGTACAACATCACCTGCATTAAGCAAAGACCTAAGTTTGACATTTACAATTCTAATCTCAGGACTAATGCCACTTTCTTTCATGATGCGATCCATACAGATGATGAATAAAAGTGGAGATGATGTGCATCCTTGTCTTACTCCTGATTTTACATCAAACCATCTTCCTGTATTTCCTTAAATTCTAACTGCTGACTGACAGCTTAAATATAGACTATGTATCACTCTGTATAATGTTCTATTCACTCCATACAACTGCATTATTTTGAAAAGCATTTCTCTGGGCACCTTGTCATATGACTTTTCCAGATCTACAAAACTTAAGTACAGATCCTTCATATTCCCATGATTTCTCAACTATTTGTCATAAAGTGAAAATCTGACCTTGACAACCTCTATTTGGCATGAACCCAGCTTGTTCTTTTTCAGTTTCTCTTCCATAATTTTTCTAACTCTTTTTAAGTCTTCCATAAATGTTACTGGAACATTAAGTAGAGAAATTCCTTGTAAGTCTCACATTCAGCTTTATCCCCTTTTTTGTTTTAAGAATTAATACTTATAATTGGGTATATTGAATTTTTGCTTATAATAATATCAATAAATTTTATCATATACCCAATTATAAGTATTAAATAAAACTATAAGTATTAAATAAAAGTATTAAATAAGTATTAAATAAAACCAATTATAAGTATTAAATAAAACTGTTTCTTCATTTACAAAAGAATAAAATTTGATGCAATACCTACCTGAAAGAAATAACTAAGTCGTTTATAAGAAATTGCTATGCTCATTTTGCACTCTTTTTCATTCACCAGGCTGAAGTGAAATTCAATTCTGGGTCTAAGGATGAAATCACTTTCGACTACTATAAGGATTTGTTTATGGTATTCTACAATTTTATATATAATTGTGTATTCTCCTAGGCAAAGGGTAAAAAAAAAAAAAAGTCAATTATCAGTAATTAAAAACTGAGGTAGCAAATTTTCTATTTATTAACTGTCAGATTTTAGAGATAGACACCATATACTAGAATAATAATTAAAAACTTTAATACTTTCTATATTTCAATAATGTTACATTACCATCTTCAGGGAACAAAAATATGATATGTGCATGCAGGCACTAACACTCAGTTTTTTTTTATTTTTTAAGTATATGCAGTGTGTTTATTGCATTTAATGTTTATTTTCTAAGTTGTACCAAAATCATTATAACAATACATTTTATATCTTGATTTAGTGTTTTTCTTGCATTTGAAGAAAAGTGTGGATCACATTAATTTCATGATGATAATTACTTTCACTTTCCATGTAGAGTTTATTAACATTACATAAATCATAACTGTCTACTACTCAATTCCACCTCCATTTTTGATAACTAATAAATTTGCAAATATGGATGAAGAGTAATCGAAATCTATGCAGTCAGTAGCAAAATCAACATTCTACCAATTTTGACTATGAAGTCACAATAATGTCAGAATATTGTTTGGTGTTGCTAATTATCACCAGGTATTTTAATCAACCTATGATTAAAAAAAAATCGCCATTATATGCAAAATAAGTCACATGAACTACAAGAATAGGAGGTATGAAGAAGCTGAAATACAACAACAAGAGATGAGAGAGAAGCCTTCATTCCAAGCAAGAGTTCACAAATAGAAGGAAATCTTTAATTTCTTCTGCAGAATCAGAAGGGCATTTACAAGGAAGAGGTAGAAGGCAAAGGGGAAAAAACTTTCCTTGACAGAAGCAAGGAAAGAGGGCTAGAAGTTATGGTGAAGCAACTAACTACAAGCTAGAAGCAATGTGCCTGAAGCATCTACAGTCTACATGACTGGTAACTGAAAGCTAGCAACAAAAAGCTATAAAGTGTTTATCCAGAAAATGAAATTAAATCAGTAGGTCTGGCATAGCAATTAGCCCAAATTTCTGCCCAGGAAATTATTATTACTTTCCTGACCTCCTTGGAGTCACAAGACTCATCGTGAGAGGTCAACAAAAAAGTCTATCATTCTTAAACTCATCCACTGTCTGCATGTTCACCACTCTCTCAGGCAATGCATTCATGCTCCTATCACTTTCCATGCAAAAAAACTTACTTCTTACCCTTTGCTCATCACTTCCTTTTGCAACTTCCAGAGACAGCCCCTTGTCCTTGCTCCTTCCCCTCATTCTACCACATGAAAAATTCTATCACTTTGTCTTCTATTCACCACACTCTGCAGTCTGCATATCCTCAGTTCTACCCTCATAATCAACATTGTACAGTCCTGATATCATTTTTGTTATCCATCTCTGCACCTTCTTCAAGGTTACTTCATCCCCTTCAAATCCCAGTGATTAGATGTGAGCACAGAAATCTGGATGTGGTCTGATCAAAGCTTTATTATTACTATTATTATCAACATCTTACTTTGGAGACTCATCGTAGGAGGCGCACACACTATTGCACACAATGCCAACTGTGCTTTAAGCTGATTCAATGTGTCTGCATTCACAACACACTCAGGCAATGCATTCCACTCACGAACCACTCTCCATACATAGAACCTACTCCTCACCCTTATTATACAGTTTCCAACAATGGCCTCTTGTTCTACTCCCCTCTCCCATTCTATGAAGAATCTCTTCAATGTCAACCTGATAACAATCCCTGACTAGCTTATATGTCTCAATCATATCCTCCCCCCTTTCCTTCTATTCATGAGGCTCTGTAACTGACATTCTCTAAATCTATCCTTGTACTCTACATTCCAAAAACCACTGACCACCTTCATGAATCTTCTCTGAATTCTTTCCAACATATCCTCATCACCATGAAAACCCGGTGACCAAATCTGTGCACAATAATCCATATGAGGCCTGATCAAGGCCTTATACAATGGCATCATAATTTCTCTATTTCTGCATGCCAGGGTCCTCTGCATCATTGCCATTATCCAATGTGACAGCTTCACAATTTGTGCATTGTGGACCCTGAATTTCAGCTCCTTTTCACCATTACTCCTAGATATCTCATCTCCTCTACTTCCTTTAAAGATTCCCCACCAAGTGTATACTTTGCATCCCATTGTTGCTTACCAAATCTCAAAACCTTACACTTTGCAACACTGAACTGACAGTTCCACTTACCTGCCCATTCATGCAATCTATTCAAGTCTTCTTGTAAGGCCATAATATCTGCTTGACTCTGCATTGCTCTCCCCAGTTTTGCATCATCTGCAAACAGTTGTATATCACTAGTTAAACCCATCCCAATATCATTAACACACAAATTGAACAACAATGGTCCCAAAACTGACCCCTGTGGTACAGGGGTCAGTTTCACTAGTGACCTTTCTCTTTTGGGATACTGAACCCTCTCCCCATATACAACTTTCTGACCTATCTGACAGCCAGTTACAGATCCAACTCAGAAATCTGTTATTCAATCCCATCTGTTTCAATTAATTAAGAGCTTGTCATGTGGTAATCTATCAAAAGCTTTGCAAAATCCAAGTACACCACTGTATATGCATCTCTCCTGTCCAAGGTATTTGTCACCTTGTTATAATACATAAGTTGGTGAAACATGATCTCCCCTTAAAAAATTCATGCTGATAACTACAGAGAATACTGCTGTTATCAACTAATTACTGTATCCTACCTCTCACCAATCTCTCCAGTACCTTCACCACAACTCCAGATATACAGTTTGGCCTATAATTTGAAGATATAGTCTTATCACCACCTTCATGCAGTGAAACAATTTTACCCTCCTTCCACTCCCTTGGAACCTGTGTTGTTGTAAGACTTTTATTAAACAGGCATGTCAATGCTCTTGAAGAGCTAAAACATCAGCATTATTGCTAATAACCCTTCCTAGCTTCATATCATAGGCAAACAACTGAACTCTGATCTCTCTCTCTCTCTGCAGTCCTGTGAAAATATCACCGAAATAAAGATTTTAAACAGTAATAGTCCCAGTACTAAACCATGTGAGACTCCACTTGTAACCTTTTTACTCCCTGATTCAGCTACCCCCCATATACAACTCTGTGATATCTATCATAGAGCCAATTACCAATCCAATCCACAAACATGATATCCAAACTCATATATGTAATTTAAAAAATCAATTTGTCATATGACACCCTGTCAAATGCCTTTATAAAATCCCAAAAAAAATGATAGTGTATCCTTATCCTCATCCAGATTACTAAAACAAATCTTTGCCTTCGTCTGCCCAGTTCTGTATATGAATTCTAAGCAATTTCTCCAAAATCTTGACTACAGAAAAAATACAAACCGTCCTTTAGTTTGATACCTCCATTCTACCACCATTCTTAATGGTACTACTATCTTACTCTCCTTCCACCCCCCGCCCCAGGACCCAGTCCCTTTGCAAGACTTTCATTAAACAGCCAAGTTAATGGCACAGTCAGTTCCCTTAAAACACGTGGTAAAAATCAATCTAATTTTCCTACCTTACTGACATGTAACATACTCAGTATTCTGAGTCCATCCTCTTCATTCACATCTAACACTTCACCACTTATTATCCTTCTAGGAATAGATCATGTTGTACCAGGATGGAACTAATAAATCATCATCATCAATCTCTTGATATGTACCCTCAAGGAGCATTCAGGCTACTATAACAGCACTACATGATTAAGTTTACATTATTATTAATCTCCTATCCACAATTTTCCTCCAAATTAATCTGTTACTTGCCAAGACTCCAATATTGTCATATCCAACATTTAGTGCTTTTTAGGCACTTCTGATTAAATCAACCCACCTTCACATTGGTCATCCTCTGGGTCTCTTTCCTGCCATCTTGGCATCAAACTCCTGTTTTGCTAACTTTTCCACACCGATTCTATTTAATTGGCCATACCACCTTAGAATAGAGTAGCTTACACATTCTTGAATGCTAACAATCTCAATTTCCTTTCTAATATCTTCATTTTTAATATCATTCTGTCATTGGTGACATCTCTTCACTTCCCTAATGTTTCTCAGACTCCTCATATCTGTAGTCTCTACTCTTTGATCAAGTGCTTTATTTCTAACCCAACTCTCAGATCCATAACTTAAAACTGGTTTGATCACCGTCCTGTATACTGCTAGTTTTGGCTAATTTCTCTCTTATTCTACATAAATTTATTCAACTGGCTACCAACCATACTAGATTTGCTTATTCTGTTGTCTATTTCTATATTTAGACTTTCTATCTTTACTAAAAACTGTGTCTAAATAGATGAGTTCAATGTTTCTGCTTATTTTCATAGCCTTCATCTTTTTATTGCTAATTTTCATGCCAAATTTCTTACAGCCATCATTTAATTTAGTTTGAGAATCCTGGAGACTTGTACTAGATGTGTTTATAAGTACATTAACATCTGCATAAAGCAAAGAGGTAAGTTTGACATTACAAATTTGAAATATCATGTCTTATATAGGTGAAACTAGGTACACAATTCCTATCTGAAAAAATGAACATAAATGATGCATTAAATTTAACAACTATTGGAAATCTTGCCTTTCTGATCATGCCCTGAATAATCTAAATAGAACTGACTGGAACCTGTTCATTACATCCCACCAAAACGTGGAATGAGTACAAATTTAAAGAGGCATGTGAAATTCTAATTATCCACTCTAATCTTAATAACAATGATGGTCTAAAAATCCCAAGAATATGAAATGGCAATGTAGTACTCCCAAGTCTTAGCTTTAATATAACAAACACCTATGTTAAATTATTGGTTAGGCCACCACTATTGCTGTATTAAAAGTATTAATATGAATTTGTTCTCTGACCATGTTATAAATAGGATATAGGTTTGGTGTAGGTATCTTTTTTCTTTTCACTAGAGGGCAAGTCAGTAGAATGATGGTTAATCAAAGTTGTCACTTTGGCATACTGTTTGAAATGTAATGTAGCTTGTCTCTGCATAGCTATATATATGTGTGTGTGTGTATGCTTCAGATCATGTTCTCAATATGAAGGGTGCAATGTCAGGAATTTAAAGTAATTATTCTTAACACGGTAGTTATCTGCATAATTTATCAAGATGAATGCTGATCACCATGCAACATTAAAGGATAGAATCCATAGTATTTTTATTTAATATCAACCCCACACACATGAAAGGCCCCAAGATATATGATGCAACAGTGCTGTCTATGGTGATGAAGAGGTTTAAAAGCATGCTCTAATATATTAAAATTTATGCATGAAATACATACAGTCTTTTTCTTCTCAAGGATTGGCATTTGCCCTAGTTTCACTGGTCTGCTTCTCTCCCCCCCCCCCCCCCCCCCTTTAATCTATATTTATCTACCTCTTTTGGTAGTCGATATCTTTCTGTACTAAATAGATGCTCTTTCCATTTCTCTCTATATTCCTTGATCTATTCATTTACGTTATATATATATATACACATACATATATAGATCTCTTCTTATGTCTTCATTTCTTACGTGGTCCAATTTTGTGCATTCTTTAACTGCTATTAAAAATCTCATACCTGCAGTTTGTAGTTTACTTCCTAAACCATATAATAGAATGGGCATTACTTTACAAAATTGTAGTTGAGTTTCTTGTCTTGTTTTTATTCAGTGTCCTTTTAATTATTATTATTAAGGTTCAGGCCTCCATAGAGTCAAAAGATTCATCATAGAAGACTATCCTAGAAAACGCACAGTCTATCATACCACTCCTTGAACTCACTGACCATACTATATCCACAGTTATATAGTGGCAATGCATTCCACAGTTCAACCACCCTCCATGTGAAGAAATCACTCCTGACCCTCTTGCTCACAATTTCCTTTTGTAACTTACAGGGATGGATCCTTGTCCTTGCTCCTTCCCTCTGTTCCACCAAGCAAAAGTACTCCCCAGTGTCAACCCTGTAACCACCTCTCAACAGTTTAAAAGTCTCAATCATATCACCTCTCCTTCTATCCACCAAATTCTGTAGTCCACATTCTCTCAGCATCATAACTAACACTGTACAGTCTTGATACCATCTTTGTTATCTGCCTCTACACTCTTTCAACAGTTAATTTACCCTCTTCAAATACTGGGGACCAAATCTGAGAATAACAGTCCAGGTGTGGTCTGATCAGGGCTTTATATGATGGAATGACAACTCTCTGTAGGTCAGTGTCCTTCTCAGTATTGCAGCAATCCTCTGGGTTACTTTCACCACATTTCACCACATCGGAGGATCTGTACTGGGGGAGGCAAGATCCCTTGCCTCCCCCAGTACAGATCCTCCGACAGAGTATGCAGCCTCTCATCGATGTATCCCAAACTTCAAGACTTTACATTTTGCTGCGTTAAACTGACATCCCCAGTCATTTGCCCATCTTACCAGTTTATTCAAATCCTCTTGCAGGGCTTCCACATCTGCACTATTACGAATAACCCTTTCAACTTCACATCATCTGCAAACAACTGAACATCCCCTTGCAATCCACCGATAATGTTATTAATATAAAGGTTAAACAATATAGGTCCCAGTAGTGAGCCCTGTGGGACCCCACTTGTAATTCTGCTTCTTTGATACTGCCCCTCCCAATACACAACTCTCCGATACCTATCATGTAGCTAATCCTGAATTCAGTTCACTAATCTGACATCTAAATCCATGTGCAGCAATTTAAATATCAGCTTATCATGTGGTACCCTGTCAAATGCCTTTGTAAAATCCAAAAAAAAAAATGGCAGAATATGTCTTTTCCTCATCAACTGCTCTTGTCACTTTATTATAAAAGGCAATCGTATTACTAAAGCAAGAGCACCCCTGCAAAAATTCAGGTTGACTCTCACAGATAACATTACCCTCATCTGCCCAAAGCTGCATATAGTCCCTCACTAATTTCTCCACGATATTAACAACTACTGATGAAACACAAACCTGTCTATAATTTGACACTTCCAGTCTGCTACCACCCTTATATAATGGCACTATTTTACCCTCCTCCCACTCCTTGGGTACCTTTCCCTTAGCCAGACTTTCATTTAAAAGCCAGGTCAGTGGAGCTGTTAGTTCTTTAGCACATTCTCTCAAAACCTGTGGCAAAATTCCATCCAGTCCCACTGCTTTATTGAAATCCAGAGTACTTAGTATTTGAAACACACTCTTCTTGAATTCTAAACCCCAAACCTGCCCTATCTCCTCTAGTATTAAAACCTACTTCCCAGGATGAAATATCCCAATAAAGTGTTCATCAAACAACTCCAATATGTCCTTTGCATCAGTCACTCTATTCCTATTTTTATCCAACAATGTCATTCTTCTACAATCACTTCTCCTCCTACTGGCCACATAGCTAAAATATTTCTTAGGATTTTCTTTGGATCTCAGGACCAGTCTCTTCTTATATATTCCAGTTTTGCCTTCTTTACCATGCTAGTCACTCTCTAGCCTGAGTCTTATATTCTTCATGCATCTGCTCTCCACCCTCCTCCTTATATCTCTTCCATAACCTATTTTTAACCTGCAGTTCCTATTTGATATTGTTTGTCATCCACTTTACACCAAATTGCATCCTCTTCTTCACTTGTGGTATACAGATTACTATTGCTTTTAATAAATATTCCTTCACAATTTCCCAAGCTCTAATGATATCTCATCCTTCCTATGCCTCCCTTCATGGAACTTCCCAAAGTTGATATCTAAGATTATTATAATCACATGCCTTATAATTCCACACACATTCCTCTCTCTTTGATATTCCTGCATGTCTTTTTCATCTTTCAAGTCAAAATCACATGGTCACTCCCTCCAACTGGGGGCAGAGATGCCATCTCAGTTATTATCAGTTCTTCTGATGCTATGACCAAATCCAACTCTTGAATCTCATGTTCCTTCTACTGCATGTTGCCTAAGACATTTATCCCTAAAGAATTCTAGAAATTCCATTTCCTTATTACTATGCAGTTTCCTCTTCTCAATTTATACTGCTGTAGTTAAAATCTCCCATAACAATCATTCTTCTTGCGCTTGCCAAGCTCAACTGCCTAAACATCTCCTGCTCCTCACCCTTTATGCTCCCTGGCTTGTAGCAACACCCCACTAAATATCCTGTGAGATCCTCCACATCGAGAGGACATGTCATCGTGTATCATAAGCAGTACTCCACCACTGCGTTTTCCTTTCCTACCTATCCTGTCAAAAAATGCTATACCCTGCTACTTCTATTCCTGTTAGTATATCATCTTCTGTCAACCACATCTCAAAGATCTCAATAATCTTTGGACTGGCTAATGCTATCAGTGCCACCAATTCATTTCCTTTATTCCACATACTCCTGGCTAATTGCTCCTCCTAATTGTTCCTCAGATTTTCTGAATTTCTTTATTTTTTCAGAGCTTCCATAGCTCAGTCAGTATAGACGAAGACCTTTGGTCAGAAAGACCTAGGTTTGATTCCTGTCAGTGACATGAGGAAACTTTATCTGGTCTCTTTCAACGAAAGGTGAGTTAGCCAGTCTCATACGGAGGTAGGACATAGGACACACCAGGAGGCATAGGGATAACCACATTATACTCAGGTTATGGTTGTGAGAATACTTACTTCGAAGGTAGAAGAGGAGGATTAAGTAAAGTAAAAATTTTTTCATCTATATCTTTATCTTTTAGATATGTTATTATGCAGTTTAAATAATTAATCTGTGTCAATCAACTGTTCCATCATTCTATTTGCTATGACCAGTTTTGATCTAAAATGATCTCAACCTTTAAATGCCACGAGTTTTGTTTTCTTTTGTGAAATTTTAAAATAATATTTGGCTTATTTTTTTTTTTAATTAATAAACTGATTTTTGAAGATCATCTTCATTGTCTTGAAATATAATCTGATCATCTGCATTATATTGATAACAGTTCTTCTGGTTAATCAGATAACTTGTTTTATTGTTGTTTTCCATATTTTAATAAGCTACATCCCTGTCTAAAGCTTTGATTAATTTGTACACTATGGTCAACTAACCCTCTCTCAGTTTCAGGCATCTATGTTACTGACAGCCAGGTTGGAGTGACCATAGTGGTGGTTAAAAAATATTTTTTTTTTTAAGTGAGATGTTGCAAAATTTTCTTCTTTGTCTGTAACAGATAAATCAAACCTGAACACAACTCAGAGCCAAGTGGAAGAAAAATCACAATATTGTATAAAAGTATGTATAAATCCTAAAGAATTTTCCTAAATTTTATGACCTATGCTAAACAACTACCAAAGCTCTCAACAAATGTGACCATATAGTTGCATGAAAACCATTTGACAGTTCTGAAAAACTGTCTTACTAAAGACTTCTATCCAATAGCCAATACTATCACACAGCATCCACATAGAATGCACCACCTAAGATACTACACATTATCTCATTATGGCTGCATTCCTGTGTGTGTGTTGCCTACATGCACAACATCAAGTATGAGGTAGTGATGTATCCTGATGATGTCTAACACACATGAAATGTTATTAAGTTAATTTGTAATCCTGGATGTCAACAATGAAGTAGGAATGGATGAGATTTAATCATATGTTTTAAGGAACTGTGCTAAAGGAATGACAGAGTTACTGACCTGATTATTTAATAATCAGGTCAGTAATGGCTGTCTGATAGGTATCAGAGAGTTGTGTATGGTGGGGCAGTTTCAAGGAGACAGAGGGTTACAAGCGGGATTCCACGGGACTTAGTACTGGGATCTATATTGTTTAACCTTTATATCAATGACACTGTCAGTGGATTGCAGAGGATATACAGTTGTTTATGGATCATGTGAAGCTGGGAAGGGTTATTAGTAATAGTGCAGATGTGGTAGCCCTGCAAGAGGATTTGAATAAGCTAGGCAGATGGGCAATTGAATGGGGGTATCGGTTTAATGCAGCAAAATGTAAGGTCTTGAGGTTTGGGACACATCAATGGGACGCTGCATACTCTATTGGAGGAGATATACTGGAGGAAGTAGGGGAGAAAAGGGATCTGTGGGTTGATGATTGATAGAAACCTGAAATTCAAGGAACATATTGCAAAGGTGTGAAGGTAATACAGAGGATTACTGCAATAATGAGAAGGAAGCTGACCTGCAGAGATAAAAGAGTTATCAATCCGTTGTATAAGATCCTGATCAGACCACACTTAGACTATTGTTCTCAAATTTGGTCCCCAGGATTTGAAGGGGATAAATTAATCATGGAAAGGGTACAGAGGCAGATAACAAAGACAGTTTCAGGACAGTACAATGTTAGTTATGAAGATCAGCTGAGGGAATGTGGACTGCAGAGTTTGGTGGATAGTTTTGGTGAAAGAGAGGTGATATTATTGAGACTTTTAAACTGTTGAGAGGTGGCACAGGTTAATGGTTACAGGATTGACACGGGAGTTCTTTCGCTTGGTTGAACAGTGGGAAGGAATGATGACAAGGGGCTATCCCTGGAGGTTACGAAAGGAAACTGTGAGCAAGAGGGTGAGGAATGGTTTTTCTTTGCATGGAGTTGAACCATGGAATGCATTGCCTGATAGAGTGGTGAGAGCGAGAACAGTCAGTGAGTTTAAGGAGTGGTATGATAAACTTTGTGTTTCATAGGAGCGATCTCCTACGATGAGTCTTTTGACTCCTTGGAGGCCTAAATAATAATAATAATAATAATTAATAAAGATGCTGGCAAAACAGAAGCATCCAACTATAGCCAGCTTGCATTTCTTTAGTGGTACTTAAAATTTGAGGGGAAAAAAAAATCAATAAAGGATGATATACAGGAATGCATGGATCAAACTGCACACACACCAAAAAAAGTGTTTCACTATCTTTGAAATTTTTTCAATGTAAAGAAAGATAGTGAACAGCAGAGATAAGGATGTGGTGATTACATTATGCAGAGTCTTAATCTAATCAGACTACATCTAGTCTCATGGATAATATAAATGCCAAAGGTGGCAAAAGAAATAATGAAGATGAGAAAGAAAAGAGAAGTAGGTAATAAATGATGTAGTCAAGGAAATGAGAATGATGATTTACTGGTAGTATTTTATGAAATGAATAATTTTGTGATAGGAGCAAGCTTATTTAACCACCCAACTGGCCTTGACATGTATATATTTCAAAGTTGCCATGGATGTGAAGTGCCCACTGAAATTGCAATACCACTGATATTTCATTAAACATGAACATGAAGATTAAGATGATAAATATATTTCATCCAAGTGGAAGTTTCAGTGGCTAAGCATAAAAACATACATAAAATGCCCTGAATATCACCAGCTGGTAAAAAAAAGAAAAAAGAAGAAAAAAAAAAAAAGCTAAATTAATCATACTACAATCAATTAAAAGCTCATTCTTAGATGTTAAAGCAAGGTGAATAGCTGATGTAAAATATGATCATTACTTAGCAGCAACTAAACTTAAAGCTATGTAGGTATAATAAAATTAAAAATCATAATGTAAGGATGAGATATTTCCAAGTTTAAAAAAATAAATGAAATAGAGGAAAAATTTTCATTATGAATAAAGAAATTACTTCAAATTTTGAAGAATGAGGAACTAGTGAAAAAAGAAAGAAAAAAGAAGAAATCCCAAAAGGCATGATAAGAAAAAACAAAACAAAACTAGTCATTAAACAAGATGTGGAAACTCAAGAAAGAGGATATAAAATTAAAATGCTAAGGCTCAGAGAATTAAAGAAATTCATTTGAAAAATTACAGAGAAAAGGACAAGTTTGTTAAGAAACTAGCAAGAGAAAAGAGGAATTAGATGCATGGCATGCAAAAGAGGAGGCAAAGAAATCTGCACTATTGGTGTATTGCTAACTGAAATGGATAAGATTGTTGAAAGATGGAGAAAGCACTTTGATGAGATTTTAAATGTAGAAAACAATATAACTGACATATAAGAAGATGAATAATGGAATAATCTCCTTTAAGTATAAATTTAAGTATTACATTAGAACAAATATTTAAAAACAAAATAATGAATATAAGAGAGATAAAAAATGGAGAAACATGTGGCATTGATAATACAGCAATAGCAATGCGTAAGACTACTAAAGAAACTGAGGCTGATAAATTGCAAGTGATCTTACATAAAAACTGAAAAGGTACCAAGACAACAAAGAGAAGCAATGATAACTAATTCTAAAGAAAAGTAATCTCACTAAATGTAAAAACTGGAGGAGAATTTGTCTACTGTCAAGTAACTGCAAAACTTTTTTTGTGAAGTTTTTATGAATAAGAGTAAAAGTGAAATAAAAAAAGATATTGAAGCAGTCTGCCTTTAGAACATGTGGAAGTACTGTACATCACATTACCTATAAATTTTATAGATTTTGCCAAAGCTTTTAACAATATTGACAGACATTATGGATCACCACCTCTGGGTCTGGATCCCATTGATGAGACTGCAAAGGGTCGAAACCAGCTGGAAGTTTGGGTGATGGATGCAATGCTGTAGCCAATGAAGTTCTGAGGCTTGGCTGTTGCTGTTACCCAGGTAGAGGAGTAATGGATGGCAATGTTGTAGCCCATGAAGTTAACTGAGGCATGGCTGTTGCTGTTACTCCTCAGATGAAATATGAGCAGTTCTGCACGGTGGTGGGGTAAGCCTGCCACTGGGTAGAGCCAAACGCTGAGTGTTCTTCTCAGTGACAGGGTGAGCCTGTTACTGAGGGGAACAATGCTGAGTTTTTGATCCTTTAGGTCGCTCATTGTTGGGTGATCCAGTGGATCTCACGAGTTTTTGGAGGTAACCCTGCACTTAATACAGGGAAACAGGTCTGGGTAGTGACCCTGACCTTAATGCATGGTATTATACATGTCCGCAAGGAGATGTGCTTTGCATTATGGGATACTAAGGCAAGTGATGAGAACTCATACCACCTTTACCACGAGTTGCCCCAGTCCTGAAAGTACTTCAGGCGCAAACTTTGTTTGCTTACTATGCCGGTCTGGCTGGTCAAGTGGGTAGTGTATCTGCTCTCCAGCCAAAGTCTGCGGGTTCGAATCCCGCATGGGCATGGATGTTTGTGATTGTCTGTGGAAAAATTAGTGGTGGTCGGCAGTAGATGGCACTGGTGTAATTGCAGTCAGTTGGTGGATTGAGTGGTGGAGACAGAGCTGTAGAGCACGTGCCCTCCCTCGATGAGTCTAGTAATAATAATAATTATTATTATTATTACTGATAAGTATGTGAGAACAATAAAAGAAATGTATAAAGAAAGTAAAAGCTACGAGATAAGGACTGATGCGTCCTTATCTCACAAGATGTAGATGAGAGGGTTGCATAATGGCGTATTTAAGTATTTTCTGCCCCTAGGCCTGCAGAAAGTGCCGTCCCTCCTGACCTGCCCATAGGCAGGTCATGATCCCAACCTCCAGTAACTGAAGTTGCCGTAGAATCCCACTTGCTTCACATCATGTAACTTTCTTCTGGGTGGTGTCATTTTCAATTATGGAAATAATTTCCACTTTGTCCGAATAAATTTCCACTTTGTGCGGCATCATCACGAGTTGACCAACGAGTAAGGTGAAGGACGTTTGATTACTTTTTGCAGAAGTTTCCAGGTGCTTTCTTAGACACTCCACCAATGTGTTGAAGATGTGAAAAATATGTACAGTTTCTGAAGGACATCAAAAAATGCAGATGAGTACGGACAGGATTCGGCAGCACAAGTACCAATTAGAGACAGAGCATGTCCAGCACATGGTGTGAATTCTGCCAATGGGTTTATTTCAGAATTCTTGCTTGCAGTCCTGTGTACTTGCCTGACATGTTACTAGCATTATCATATGCCTGCCCTCTGCAATTTGCTACATCAATTCCAAGCTCGTTTAGTGAAGTCAAAACTGCCTCTTGTAACTCTTCAGATTTGTGACTTATGTTAGGAATGAAACGCTCCACAGGAGTTCCATGTTCTTTCGTATATCGTACAATGAAGGACAGCTGATCAACATGAGACAAGTCTGGTATTGAGACTTATGGAATAGTACTTAGCTATTTTAAGTTCTTCTACAATAAATTTGATTACTTTTCTCGCCCATTATTTTAATAAATTCCTCATACGTGGCAAAGGAAAGATAGGAAACAAAACCTTTTCCTTTTTTCCCGCTTTTGGCAATGCCCTCAGCAAGAAAGGGATCAAATTCACTAATCTCTATTGCTTTTGTGTCAAGTTACTGACGACGATACAGTAGCTTTCCGTGCACGTGTTTCGGTCTGTATAGTTATGCAGAATCTGATTACATGCCAATATGCTTGCAGATTAAACTTACAATGAGGAAAAGAAAAATATTTCTCTACTTGTGAGTAGATGCGGCATATAAGGAACATGTTATAATTACAAAAATGAGAGCCTGGAAACTTCTGCCGCCCCTCAAAATTTGCCCCTCAGAAAATGAGAGCCTGGAAACTTCTGTCGCCCCTCAAAATTTGCCGCTCTAGGCCAGGGCCTATACAGCCTATACCTAAATACGCCATTGCATATAGAGCAAAAAAGTATCACCAGTGAAATAAAAATATGCAGATGGAAATGGATTAGACATGTACTGAGAATGGACAAAGGGGAGATTCCAAGAGTAGCTTGGAATCTCAGAAGGAAAAAGCCTAAACTAACTTGGCAGAGAATGACAGAAAAAAGAAAGAAGGATGGTTGGTTGGTTGGGAGAGCTGAAGAGCAGCACAGGGTTAACTGGAGAAGATGGACCTCGACCTAATGCACTATGGTGTGAATAGTTTGGTACATCTAGAGTATTATGCAAATCTGGTCACCTGAATTTTAAAGGAGTAAGCAATATTTAGGAAGGATATTAAGGCTAATAAAGATAACCATCCATGAAGTCATCTTTTAAAGGAGAAAATTTTTTTGCATGGAGTGATAATTTATTGTTTGTATTGCTTAAGAAGGTGAATGCATTTATACAATCAGCCGTTTACAGAGGAATTACAGAAATACCATATTGACAGAATTAATGTTACTAAAATATAGATGATTGAAATAGGCAAGATAATTTTAAATAATAAAATAATTAATTTGAGCAACAGGAATTAAAGAAAGAAAGGATTAACTATGGCATTCAGCACTAAACAAGAAAAAAATTTATTAAATGGAAATAAATTTCAAGTAGGATGATGTGAAACAAATTTCAACATGCAGACAATATATATTTGTCTATTGTCCTACTGAAAGTATACAAAGTTAACAAAGAGAGAGGATTTTTTGTCGTCATTACAAAGGAAAGCTGATATATATATAAAAAAAGGAAAAACATGTTCCTGTTAGAGACTTCATCAGAAGAGTAGAAAATAAATCCCCTATCTATTAGACATGTTTGGAGAAAACAGTAAGGCTAGTAGTAAGTCAGTAAAAAAAAAATCCTACTAAATGCTCAGGACACAGACTAGTCATTACTAATGAACCATTTTTCAACACAAAAAAACTGCATTCATTCATGTGAAGAGAACATGCTACAAAAGAAGAAGCCTTACCAATTATTACCATTGTTAACATCTTCAAAATACAAGATATACAGAGAACTAGAAAGAAGAAATTATTACTATGTAGTTTTGAGCATGATAATAATGAGTTATCACTCTGAAAAGAAAAATGTGTTCAAAAGTTGCATAAGAAAAAAATCAACCAACGAAAATATAGACTCAGATATACAAATCTTATTGGAGAAAATGCTTAAGATTAAAAAAAAAAAAAATTATCAAACTATAGAGATAAACTGGCAGTCAATTATCAATTTAATAAAGAAAAAAAGACAAAAAAAAAAACAACTAAAGAAATAGTCTGAAAAAGAGAAATCATCCAAAAAATTCCTGGTAAGCAAATCAGCAGTCTTAGAGAAACTATTAAAAAAAAGTATAGAAAAATTATAATTGAGTATAATTTTTTAAATTAACGTTCATTATTATTTACTAATATTTGACAATATTCTCTCATTCAGAGTAATAACAAATTTATAAAGAAGACAAGTCTAAAACAGAGAGGTGGATTAGTTGCATGAACTCATTCTAATGATTATGGATCACTGTTCATGGTTTATAATAAATGTAACTACAATCACTATTATGCAGTCATTGTGGCTGCAAATAAATTTCATATAATTCAGATATGATGAACCCTGCACTTCACATCCTACTGAGTTCTTTAAAAAAAAAAAAAAAAGAGTGAAACAAAAAATAAATAGCAAAGCAATATAAAAAGAAAGAAATTAAATGAGTCAAGAATCGTCTAGCCACAGTTTATACTACTTCTTCAGCTTACTGAACCTTTAAGGTTCTTTGCTGCATGTACCAACTTCTTTTCCTTTCTGTCTCGAGCTTTTTCATTCTAGCCCTAGATTTCCATTTCAGCTAAGTCTTTATTGATATTATCCTCCCAATGCATCTACAATCTACCTCTAGGTCACTTTCCATCAGACTTCATCTTGAATGTTTGTTTAGTCATTCTCTCCTCACCCATTCTTTCCACATGTCCAAGCCATCTCAATCTGCATGCTCTAATTTCATCAACTAGAAGTGGAGATCTATAGAGTTCATATAGTTCTTGATTATATCATCATCTTCTCCATTCACCTGTTGTGTTGTCCCTTACAGGTCCATAGACTTTTCTAAGGATTTTATTTTTTACAACACTTTCGCATCTCAGTCTTATGCTACAGGTTTCTGCTCCATATAAACAATAGGTCTAATGATTGTCTTGTATAATTCTGTTTTAACACTGCTTCATACAATTTTGGAAGATAGTAAATGATGTAGTGCAAATTTTGATTAAACATATTTTCTTATGAGGTATTCCTAGTTCATCTAATACTTCCTAAAGGCCTTCTCTATAAATGCTATCATATGTTTTTCTAAAGTCTATAAATAATATAAATATATCCCCATGGGGCTTGCGACTTGCAGGCATGGGCATGGCTAACCTGGGGTCCTAGAGCTAAGTATGATCTATTTCAAAGCTTTTGGTCATACTTTTCTCTAACTCTTCCACTTCCTGCTTCTACCTTCATACTAACATTCTTTCTAATGAGGATTCTTTACTTAAAACTTTCTGTCTGTCTCTTTTCTTGCTTACTAACCTCAGGAGGAGGTCCTCCATTCTCCCTGACGCTATTAGAGTACTCGAGGGCTAGGGGTGTTTCCTCCTCTTTCAACTAACCACTAATAGTTATAGTAGTGGGCAGCAGCTCTACTTGTATCAACCTCCTGTAGCATACATGTTACAATACTGCGATGTGGAAGGCAAGGGGGAAACCACCACATTACATTCCCAAGTAAGAGTAGCAATGGAAGTTAAAAATGAAGTCAAGATTGGCGATGGAGCTTTCACTGAAGGAGTCATGCCCAGCAGGAGAAGTAACCGGGCTTCTCAGGTCGACAGCCAACGAAATCCTGGTACTTATCCAAAAATGAAGACAAGAAATAAGCTGAATATTGGAATGTGGAATGCAAGAACACTGCTAGAACCAGGTAAAATAGAAAATGTGAAAAAAGAAATGGAAAGACTTGAAATAGACATTCTGGGCATTAGTGAGAAGAGATGGGAAGGACAGGGTGATTTCTGGAGTGGAGAATTTTGGATAATATATTCAGGACAAAAGAAGGGCGAGTTAGGTGTTGCAATAATGATTCATAAAAAAGTTGGAAAGTTAATCACTACAATAATTAACCATAGTGACAGAATCATGGCGATAAGCATTCAAAATGAACCAGTAAACCTCAATATTATAATGGTCTACATGCCAACATCACAACATAGCGATGAAGAAATAGAAGAAATTTATGAACAAATAGAAGAAATCTGGAGCAGCTTTAAAGATAGAGACCATACAATAATAATGGGAGATTGGAATGCTATAGTGGGAGAAGAGAGCAATGATAATGTTTCAGGAAGATTTGGTCTTGGACGTAGGAATGAAAGAGGGAAGCAATTAATAGAATTTTGTACACAAAAGCAGTTAATTATAGCAAATACACTATTTCAAGTTCCAAAAAGAAGATACACCTGGAAAGCGCCTGGGGATTCAAATAGATATCAAATAGATTATATATTGGTCAAGAAAAGATAATTGCAAAAGCTATCCAAGTGCAGACATTAGTAGTGACCATAACCTTGTCTTAATGAAAATAGAACTGAAACATAGGAAACAAATCCAAAGATACAAACCAATAAGATAGAACCTTGAAAAATTAAAGAGTAAAGAAAGGATACCAAGATCATAACATTCCAGAAAACATAAATAGTCAGAATAATATTGAAAACCAATGGAATATGATTAAAGAGTTAATTACAAATTCATCAAATCAATTATTGAAAAATGCAGAAAAAGAAAACATTGGATAACAGATGAAATACTTGGCCTTATGGATGAAAGAAGAAAATATAAAAATGCTGTTAAAGAAGATGTGGCCAAATACCAATATCTTAAAAATCAAATTACAAGAAAATGTAGACAAGCCAAAAAAGAATACCCGGAAGAACAGGTGTAATAACATAGATGAATTATTTAAAAAAGAAAACATAGAGAAAGCCTATAAAGAAATTAACAAACTGATTTTCAAATTTAACAAGAACAGCAAAAACAATGCCATCAAAGATGAAAATGGAAAATTACTAATAGAATCTGAGGATATATTAATGGAATGGAAGAATTATCTTGAAAATCTCTATAATGGCGACGAACTTGATGTTGATATCAGCATAGAAAATCAAAATGAAGATAATCTAGGACCCCCAATAATGCAAGAAGAATTTGATAAAGCACTGTCCAAAATGAGTAAGGAAAAAAGTCCAAGTGTAGACAATATTCCTATAGAACTGCTACAAAATCTAGATGATGAGACAAAAACCTTACTCTATCAATTAGTAACCCAAATCTATGATAGAGGAGAAATACCCAAGGAGTTTATGAAATCAACCATAATACCAATACCAAAAAAGAATAATGCAAACAAATGCAGCCAATTTAGAACAATAGCTTTAATCCCACATGTTAGCAAAATTCTGCTAAAAATTATTCAAAATAGAATTTATTCAAAAATAGATTGTCTGTTGGATGAAGACCAATTTGGATTCAGAAAGAATAAAGGAACAAGAGAGGCAATACTTTGTTTAAGAACAATAATAGAGAGAAGATTAGACCTTAGTCAAAATACTCACATTTGCTTCCTTGATTTAGAGAAAGCGTTTGATAAAGTAAACCAGCAAATACTCCTAAATTGTCTAACTAATATCGGCATAGATTTGAGGGATAGGAAAATAATTTACAAATTTACAAAAATCAAAATGGACAGATTAAAATCAATGATAAGGAGAAAATAATAAATATCAGGAGTGGAGTAAGACAAGGATGTATACTTTCACCACTTTTATTTAATTTATATATTGAAAAGGCCATTCAGGAAACTAAAGATAAAATAAATAGTGGCATAAAGATAAATGGTGAGCAAGTCATGTGTATAAGATTTGCTGATGACATAGCCCTTGTAGCAGAAAACAGAAGAACATTAAAAACAATACTAGAATTACTAAATAATAACCTTGAAAAATATAAAATGAAAATCAACACAGATTAGACTAAAATCATTGTTACAGGCAAAATCCCTATCAATACAGAGCATATAGACATCAGCAGAGAACAAATAAAACAAGTGAAAAGCTTTAAATATTTAGGTAGCCTAATAGCAGAAGATGGCAGAACAAGAGAAGACATAAGATCAAGAATAAACAACACAAAAGCCCAATTCTCTAAGATGAAAAGCATTTTAATAGGAAACCTCAACCTACAAATGAAAAAAAAATTAGTAAAGACACTGATATGGAGCATTGCACTGTATGGATGTGAAACCTGGATTCTACACAGAGAAGATGTAAGAAGATTGGAGGCTTTTGAAATGTGGTGCTGGCGTCGCATGAACAAAATAAAATGGACAGAAAAAAATCAAACCAACAAGTTCTGAGAGAGATAAACGAAACAAGAACTCTAATACAATCGATCAAAATTAGAAGGGATAGGTGGTTTGGACATATACTTCGTCATGATGGACTTGTGAAAAGAATAACTGAAGGCAAAATAGAGGGAAAAAGAAGAAGAGGTAGACCAAGGAAAAGCTTTCTTGACCAAGTCAAAGACAGCACGGGTTTGAGGAGTTACCAGGAGGTTAAGAAGAAAGCCAATGACAGAGTGGAATGGAGGAAATTGCTGCTGAGCTCCAGTCCCAAGACTGATGCAACTGATGATGTTAATAATATGGACCTGCAGATTATATTCCCATTTTTTTTCCTAGTATCTCTCTAAGTGTAAAAATTTGGTCAGCTATCAATCTAATTTTTCAGAATCCTGCTTCCGTATCGTCAACATACAGAAAAATTCTTTTTAGTAAAATATTAGATAAAATTCTATAGCCTGCTGACAATAGTGATATCTCCCTGAAATTTTCACATTCATTTTTGTTTCCCCTTTTTCAGCATTTGTATACTGCAATGATTAGCAATTCTTTCCATTCTGCAGGTATCTTTTCTATTTCAAATGTTAAATTTACTAGCTTATGTATATGAGTGGCTAATTCACTTTCTCCCATATTTAATGAGTTCAGATACTATTTCATCAGTGCCTGGTACTTGTTTTTGAGCTGCTTTATACTTTCCTCTACTTCAGCTAAATGAAGCTTTAAATATTTGCTATTGTTGATTATAGTCATTTTCATATGTGGGTCTGTTTTTTATTTTTTTTCATGAGCAATTAAGCCAAATTCTTCAATCTTTTTTGCTTTTCTTCACTGCCAGTTTGCATTCTTCATTAAACCATTTTTTTTTAAATATTTTACTTTTACTGTATTTTACTTTGAATTTCAATTGAGTTTTCTGTTCAAACCATGGTTTAAACTGCCCAATTTAAATCCAATTGGAAAGGGTTTCTTCATTATTAAAATTAACAATCAAATTTCATCACCACAGACAGAATTCTGCTTGGAGGTGAGTTAGAGGTCTCATATGAAGGGGAAGAGTTCTTCCTTCTGAATACTTGAATGTTTCATTATACTAATCAGGCAAATCAAACAGAAGGGTTCAAGCAATTAACAGACTTAACATGATGGCCTCATAGCTTAGCTTTGGCCATTATCTGTAACTTAAAAAAAAAAAATTCTGATCAGAAAATATTAAACTGCACCCAAATTTCTAAATAAGCTCAAGTAAACTGTATGCACTTTCTTTTGAGAAATGTACTGCCTTAGTCAAACTCCCTCCTGATGTAGAGCTCAGAGTGGATTGCACCAGACAACAGAGACCCCATGCTTATGGCTAGAATCATGGACCCAGAGGATTCACTCTCTGGTTTGCTAAGTCAGTAAAGAAATTATGAATTCGTTTCTTGATGAATAGATTATCTGCACCTCACACATGGCACTGATGTGATATAGGTTCTTATACCTTTCATGTGTGGGATAAATATAAAAAAAAACTTTCTAAACAGAATATGTGGGTGCTACAAAGTACTCCCATTAGAATATAAACACTTCAGTTAGTAAATAATACTAATACAATGAAATAAAATAATCTTCTAAAAACTTTGCATAAAATTAATAATTCATTCATAATATAGTAATAAGAAAGAAGTGTAAAATACTTACCCCATAGTGGAATGTCATACACTGCATAAAATTTTTTGCCTATACCAAGAGGACGTCCATCAGCTTCTCGCACATGTGATACAAAGGGAAACCACTAAAGTATACAAAAAAAAAAAAAAAAAAAGAAAAGAAAAAAAAAAGCTAAATAATGCAGTTTATTCTCTAAATAGCAATTTTTGGTTATAGTTTCTCTCTCTCTCAATGTTACTTCAGAGAATAATGGTTCACAACTGTTTAACATTAATTATCATTACCACAAATGAACCTAACTGTTTTTAGTTTCTGCTGGCTTATGACTAATGATTCTTCTCTCTCTCTCTCTCTCTCAAACTCACTCCAAGTATTCTCTACTAGCCATTCTGTTTATACCTTCTGTGCAGTAACTTTCATAGGCACTGTGTCACCGAACTAATATTTATCATTCTTCCCTTTCTACTAAAATTACTTTCCTCCCAGAAACTCACTTTTTCATCTAGATAGACATGCAAGTGGCCAGAAAAAACTCATACAATTAACAGAACAAATATGATGCAATCATGGTTTTAGTAGTTTCAGCTGTAATTCTAAACAAACACAAGCAGCAGCCATCCAACATCCATTGACAGTTCCACTGCTAACCAAATAAACCTGCTTTTCTTACTCCTCTTTCATTTCATTTACCTCTACTCATTAAAACAACTTTCATTAAAATATTCTTCCCCTCCATGGACTATAATCCCTAGTTATCAAAAAAAAAAAACATTAACACATTACCTTTCTCTTAACCCTTGCCATACAGCATTACTTAGCTATAAACGTTCTGAAACCAATTGTATGGAACTGATAAATTTTTACAAAAATGCACTATAGACATTATGATCCTGAATCATTTTTCCATTCAAAGTGGTCTGTTATCCAGACCACAACTGAAGTGAATCAACAAATTTTAATGGAGATCTTATCTGGCTTTGGAAAGGCAATAATTGTCTTTGGCCAAGATCTGAAAATTCATTCTCACAGAAAATTCGGTGGAATAAGTGAAGCAGTTGATCTGTGGACAATGGTGACAGATGTTTGACTATTTCATAATGGATTTCATCTGTTTCTATAAGATATCAATACTTACAGAAACAGATGAAATCCAGTTCTTCACTGAATGGTCTGTTGTAGCATTCCAGACCTGTTTCTTCTGCTTTGCTTTTGAGGGCTAGGAATTCAGAGGTGTAAGAGGGCAGAAGTAGGGATCTATACAGTTCTTCAATCTTAAGTCTTTTTCTCCATTCTCCTGTTGTTATCTTTTACATGTTCTAAGACTGAATTTATTTTGGACTTTTAGAGTTTTTTTTAATTTCATAATCAGTGAGTGAATTTCTTTTTTGGCAAGTAAAAATCAAGAATGATATGTTGGTGAAGGTGTGTGCATGTGTGTGTGTGTGTGTGAGAGAGAGAGAGAGAGAGAAGAAAAAAGTGCAGTTTGTTGATGGATAGGATGAATTTGAAGGACAAATGAAATGTTATATAAGTGATAGATTACATTTCAATGGATCTGGAATGAGTCAACTAAGGATATGCTTGAAGTTTTGTGAATGGAAAAGAGCATAGTGTGATTAGGAGTGCAAGATCAATAGAAGAATAGGGGGAAGTCGAGGTGGACTAGGAGAAACAGTTAAACAGAGTGGAAGTCAAAAAACAGTAGCAAATGCAACTATGTAGGTGGTCAGAATATAAATGGAATGTTCTGGAATGCAAGAGGAATAGCTGAGCCTCAGGAAAAATATGATGTAAGAGGATAAACATGAGCAGAATGGCACAGGTATAGAGGAGTTGCTACTGAGAGAGAGACATGAGTAAGAATGTTCACAGATCTAAAAATGAATTGCTATGTTTGTTTATGAATACCAAAAGTATCAGAAATAAGAGTGATATGGGGTGAGGGGGGGGGGGCTGAAAAGTTGTGATAATCACCATGAAGGAACTGAGGTACATGACATGTCTCCTTATATATCCCTAAAAGAAAAAGAACAAATTATTATTATTATTATTATTATTATTTGATACCTCCAGGGAGTCCAAAGACTCATCGAGGGAGAGTGTGAACTTATTACAATTTGATTAAACATGGAGGTTGAAGGGTTTTAAGATATGTTCTTTCTTGCAAGTTATATCAGTTGCTTTAATATCATTTTTGTTCTAGGTGTTTATCAGAACTTTTCAGCCTCCTCCCCCTTGTAAAATTATTGGAATAAGTGAAACATGGTGGGGTGAGGATGTTATCTTCATGTGAATAGAATGTTTTTTTTTTTTTTTTGAGAACAGGAAAAACAAGAAAAGAAGTACTATTGATGACAACACAAGGTAGAATGCAATGGAGAACAATGATTCTGAGGTAGAATGATGTGGATTGGAGGTAGAAAGGATAATATATTGCTGTTAGATGCTATTATAGGCAGGGTAATGTGGAGTGATACAACTAAAAAATGTTTAGGTAAATGGGCTTCGCGTCCAAGAGGAGGGTGATTTTCATTATGGTAATATAAAATGGAATGAAGAGATGGCATGTGAGAATAAGTAAAATTAATTGCTTCAGTTCTTAAGGGACAATGGTCTTTGACAATGTAACAGAGGACATGCTGAAGATCAAGAGCCATAAATCTCACAATACCATTAGAAGATGTGAATGGGATGTAAAATCTTCCTCCAATTGGCAAGAATAACCATATGAAGATTTGTGGAACTACAAGGCTGGTAATTATGAAAGCACATGGTGAGTGAGCTGGGAGTTATAACATGGAATGAAGAGCTAGATGAAAATATGATGATTGTTGCTTGAACAATAATCAAGAGCTATTTAACAGCAGCAATGTCTACACATATTCTGAAGGTCAGTTAAATTATGTACAAAATGGATGAACAGATAAATAAGCACACAACATGAAAGAATGCATTACAGAGGATGTATAAAGTACGTGATTACTCAGTTGGTAAGGATAGCAAAAGTGAAGTATGAGCAACAAATGGCAAATCATGACAAAAAAAATCCTGCATACTTCATTTGATATGTGTCAAGGAGAAGAAAGAATAATGTTAATGGATGAAAATGGTAAGCTGGCAACACTGTGAAGAATATAGTCAAGGTATTCAAGGTAAGTCTAACATCAGGTGGTGGTTAAGTGCAAAGGAGGGTCTGATGGTGAATGAGCAGGCAGTCTATGAGGAGTTAAGTTTGATGTTAATAAGGCAAGGGGACCCAATAGCATATCACTGCTTGTCTTAATGGAATATTCCAATGAGTTAACAACAACCTGATATACTTGTCCTATTTAACATTAATCATGCAACAGGATGAGGCCCTTCCTAGCCTGCTCCACTGTACATATGGAGATAATAACACTGAGTGATGAATTATAGGCTCAGTGAGAGTCTGGAGCTGTGGATGAGGTGTCAGAATTGGATTGATAACAATAGTATTTTTTGTGATGGTCACCAATGGTCTGTTAAAGGAAGGTAGTGGTTTAGCAATCTACTTATGTATTCCAACAATGTAAAACAAATGCACAGAACAAGCAAGAGATGCATATACATGGAATATTTAGAAATGCACTTGAGAGATTGCCATGTGACAAGCTGATAACTAACAGATGAGATTAGATAACTGAACTTGACTAGGCAATTGGCTGTCAGACAGTTATCAATAAGTTCAGTATGGAGCAGTAGTAGTAATATTATCCTGAAAGAGGAAGGTAACTAGTGCACTACAAAGGGTATGTTTTAGGACCATTATTATTTTAACTTTTATGTTAATGATATTAGGACAGGACTAACAGAAGAGGTGCAACAACTGTTTGCAGATGATACAAAGTTGAGAACAATAAGTTGTTGGTAGGTGAGGATGAGATGCAGAGTATCCAAACAGGAGAAAATTGCAAAGTGGAGGAGATGAGGGATCAGGCAATCATGGTGGACAGTGAGTGACCTACAAAACTATTTAGTAATATGGGATTATATGGCTAAAACTGTGAGGATATCATAATGGATTATGGCAATGATGATGAGGACTCTGATATGCAAAAGTAAACACGTTATGGTTCTATTGTAAGGCCTTGATCAGGCCACTGGTCACTGGGTTTCAAGGAGATAAAGATATTCTGAAGAGCGTCCAGAGAAGACGAAGTATTGGGTCTCCAAAACCATGGATATTAAGTCAGATAAAAAGTACTATCTGAAGAGGACAAAGGTGAGGCGAGGACAAAAAGGCAAACGAGATATAACAGACTTAATTTGGTAAGGGATTGTTACCAGATTAATGTAGAAGAGATTTTTTTCATAGAATGGTGGGAGACTGGATTTATTTTATTTTTCATATGTTGCTCTCATCCACGAAAGGTTATTTGCAATCCTATAGTACATTTTGTACTGTGGTGAAGGATATTTTTTTCTATTTTTATCAATTTTATTCATTTCCTACATAATCACACCACACCTATGGTGGGATTCAAACCTAAAGACTATTTGTTGGAGAGTGGATATGATAACCACTCGGCCAACCAGGTACAACAAGAACGGAAGCTGTATAAGCATGGTGTCAGCAAGGGAGTGAGGCGCAGGTTCTTCATGGAGAGTGTGGTTGGTGAACAGAATGCATTGTCTGAGAGTGCAGAAAACTAAACGAGTTTAAGTCATGGTATGATGAACTCTATATATGACAGTGGGAACCTACAGCAATGAGTCTAGGCTTTGTGAGGATCTAATGTTAATAACAATAATAATTAGAAGGGCACACAAGGATTGAGATTCTAGATCTCTCAATTACATCCGCTGATATAATCATTTCATCAGAGTGGAATGTTAAGGATATAAATGCTGCATGGGAACTAACAAAGAAATACATAACAGCATCAAAGTGTGAATGTATTCTGAAGGCCAAAAGGCTGAATAAGGAATGTGTAAAATGGATGAATGTGGAGCTTAAGCATTAAATCAGGAAAAAGAAGGTACTTTGGAGGAAGTAAAAGATGAATAATGGTAATAATCAGATTACATGAAGAGTATAGGGAACAATAAGGAGAGTGACTCAGTTTGTAAAGAAAACAAAAGTGCAGTATGAGCAGAAATTGGCAAATCAGGTGAAGAAAAACCCTAGAGTTTTTTTTTTTTAGATATGTGGCAAATAGAAAGAAGAATGATCATCATGAGATGATGTCAATGGATGAAAGTGATACAATAACTACTGCAGAAGACATTGCTGAGGTATTCAGTGATCAATTTATAAGGGTGTTTCATCTTGATCAGGGTGAAATCATGAGGAACTTAATTTGTATATTAATGATATTGGGATGGGTTTAACTAGTGATATACAGCTGTTTGCAGATGATGCAAAACTGTTGAGGGCAATGCAAAGACAAGCAGATATTATGGCCTTACAAGATGACTTGAATAAATTGTATGAATGGGCAGGTAAGTGGAACTAACAGTTGAATGTTGCAAAGTGTAAGGTTTTGAGATTTGGTAAGCAATGATGGGATGAAAAGTATACACTTGGTGGAGAACCATTAATAGAAGTAGAAGAGATGAGAGGTCTAGGAATGATGACGGACAAGAAAAGGACCTGAAATTCAGGGAGCACATTGCACAAGTTATGAAGATGCCACATTGGATAATGGCAATGATGCAGAGGAACCTGACATGCAGAAATAGAGGTTATGATGCCACTGTATAAAGCCTTGATCAGGCCTAATATGGATTATTGTGCAAACATTTAGTGATGAGGATATGTTGGAAAGGCTCCAGAGAAGATTCACAAAGGTGGTCAATGGTCTTTGGAATGTAGGGTATGAGAACAGATTGAGAGAATGTCAGATGCAGAGCCTCATGAATAGGAGGAAGAGAAGGGGTATGATTGAGACATATAAGCTAGTGAGGGGATTATTATCGGGTCGACACGGAAGAGATTTTTCATAGTATGGGAGAGGGAGTGGCTAGAACAAGAGGCCTTTGCTGGAAACTGCATAATGAGGGTGTGAGCAGAGAAGCGAGGAGTAGGTTCTTTGCATGGAGAATGGTTCATGAGTGGATGCATTGCCTGGGTGTACTGTGGGTGTAGACACATTGAATCAGTTTAAAGCACAGTCGAATGAGCATTATGCAATACTGTGTAACTCCACAATGAGTCTCTGACTCCATGGAGGTCAAATGTTAATAATAATAATAATCATCATCATCAAATTCCTGCCATGTACCCTCAAGGGGTGTACAGCATATGATAGTACTACATGAAAAAAATTACATCATTACTAACTTCCGATCTACAATTTTCCTCCAAATCAGTCTGTTACTTGTCAAAACTCCAACATCATCAGATCTTATATTTCTATCGTCTAAGGCACTTTGCACTATATCAATCCACCTATATCTTGGTCTTCCTCTGGGTCGTTTTGCTGCCAACCTGGCAGAGAACACTTGTTTTGCTAATCTTTCCTTGCCCATTCTGTTTAAGTGACCATACCACCTGAGATTAGCTCTACTAACGCATTCCTAGATGCTGACAATGTCAAGTTCTTTCCTAATATCCTCGTTTTTAATATGATATTGCCATTGATGCCATCTGTTCACACCCATAATCTTTCTCAGGACTCTCATATCTGCGGTTTCTAGTCTTTGGTCAAGTGTTTTACTTCTGACCCAGCTCTCAGATCCATAAGTTAAAACTGGTTTGAACACTGTCTTGTATACAGCTAATTTAGTGTTCCGACTAATTTCTCTCTTATTCCAAATGAATTTATTCAATTGACTTCCCACCATACCAGCTTTGCTGATTCTGTTGTCCATTTCTATATTTAATTTACCATCTTCAGTAAAAATCGTGCCTAAGTAGCTGAAATGTTTCACTTGTTCCACAGGTTCTCCATTCACAACACAGTTAACATTTATAATGTACATCCTTGTCTCACACCAGATTTAACATTAAACCATCTCCCTGTACTTCCTTCAATTCTAGCTGCTGACTTACAACTCAAATAAAGACTAAGTATTGCTTGATATAATGTCCCATTGACACCATATAACTGTAGCGTATTGAATAGCTTCTCTCTTGGCACCTTGTCATATGCCTTTTCCAAATCGACAAAACTTAAATACAGATCTTTGTTATATTCCCATGATTTCAACTATTTGTCATAAAGTGAAAATATGATCCACACAGCCTCTATTTGGCCTGAATCCAGATTGTTCTTCACCAAGCTTCTCTTCCACAATTCTTCTCAACCGTCTCTAGAATATACTTGCATACATCTTACCAAGTACACTCAGTACAGAAATACCTCTGTAATTGTCACATTCAGTTTTATTTCCCTTTTTATATATGGGTACTATGAGAGCTCTACTCCAATCATCGGGAATTCGTCCCTCTGTCCAGGCTTTCTGAACTATGCAGTGCAGCCACTGGAAGACTCTTATACCACCATACTTCAGCATTTCTGGTCGAATATCATCTACTCCTGCTGCCTTTCCACATTTCAAGCCTTTGATGGCTTTTTCTACTTCAAGTATGGATATGCATTCCTGACTGCATGCCTGGTCAGTGTTTTTTACCACTGTGCTGTCATCACTGCTTGTTTCATTTAGCAGTTTTTTAAAGTAATTACTCCATACTTCAAGGATATCTTTTTCTCCTGTTTTTATGTCACCTTTATCATCTCTAACTCCTTTTACAGCACTCTTTCCTCCATTCCTAAGCTTCTTCAACAACCTCCAGAATATTTTGCCACCTTCTTGATATTTATTTTCTATATTCTTGCCAAAGTCCTCCCATGACTTTTGTTTAGCTAGTTTTACACAGTGTTTAGCATTCTTGCATTTGTCTCTATATTCTCTAAGAGCACAAGCTGACTTATTTGAAAGGAACTTTTGATATGCTTTCTTCTTCTTTTCCTTCACTGCCTCTTTAACTTCCTGTGTCCACCAGGGAGTTCTGATTTTTTTATCCTTGCAGACAATCTCACCACATGCCTCTCTGGCAGAATCAATCAATGTTTTCTTCAGGTTTGATTCCTGTTCTCAAACTCTTTCATTTTTTCTTCAATAAGCTTTGTGTATTTCAGTCTGCAGTTCACATCTGAGAGCTGCTCAACTTTTATTTGCTTTAAAACTTTCTTACACGTTATTCTTTTCAATATGAAATTCAATTTTATCCTGCTCAAGACTAAATAGTGATCACTTCCAATTTCAAATCCTCTGTTCACTCTGGTGTCCTGCACCAGGGAGAAAACATCACTATCAACAATAACATAGTCAATGAGACTTTTCTTATTCCTAGTCTCTTCTCTCCATGTGAATTTGTGCACATTTTTATGTTGGAACATGGTGTTAGTAATAACCAGTCCATGTCCTGAGCAGAAATCCAACAGATATTTGCCATTATTATTAGCTTTGCTCTTTTCTCCAAATTTTCCCAAAATATTTTTGTATGTCTCACAATCATTTCCTACTCTACTATTTAGATCCCCAACAAGGACCAACTTTTCCTTTTTCATTGTGTCAGTTGCTTTTTTCTAAAGCCTCAAAAAATTCCTCCACTTCTACCTTAGTAGAACCTTCTGTGGGACCATAGGCACAAATAAGTCTCAATGTCCAGTTCCCCATTCTCATATTTGCCCACATTACTCTACTTGAGACTGACTGCCATTCAAGAAGATTAGCCTCGTATTTTGTGTTGAATACTATGGCTACTCCTTCTTTTCCTTGATTGTCATTGCCTGAATATAACATTTTGTATTTATTGCTCAGAAAGATCTCACCAGTTTTAGTCTTTTTTGTTTCAGTCACCCCTATTATGTCGATCTTGTACTTATCTAATTCCTCAGCTAGCTCCATTTCTTTGCCATTCAGGCTTCTTACATTGATAGTACCAATCTTTAACTCTGGTGATGTTGAGTTGGGGTTTGTTTTCAGATTTGTTCCAGTAGCTGACTTTTCGCCCTGGTTCCCTGGCGAAAACAACGGGGGCCTTGTTTAACCAGGCGACGCCCCAGCTGGCATCAAATTTTGTCATGTTGTACCATCATTTTTTATTTTGGTTTAACCAATAAGAATACAATTTGGTCGTCTAAATCCCAAATTGCCAGCCATCCTCGTTTGTTCAGTATCCAAGTGGATACCCAACAGGGTGCACCACGAGAAGGTGAGGATTGGACATTAGGTCAGAAGCCCTGGTCGGTTCTCCGCATTCCTTTAAAGGCTATGTGGAGGTCTCCTCTCAGTTATACAGCTTTGACCCTTAAGCACCCCTAATAATAATAATAATAATAATAATAATAATAATAATAATAATAAAATATTTTAAAATAACAGTGTAATTAACTGTATATTTAAACCTAACCCAGTTCAAAACAAACCACATTAAAATTATACAATACATTAGCTGTACCAGTCTTATTGTATAGAAGTGAAATCTAGACAATAAAACAAAAAGACAAATGAACATTAATAATAGCTGAAATGAAATTTATGAGAAAAACTGCAATATATACTCTATTCGATCACAAAAGAAATTATGAAAGAATTAAACCATGAATCTGTAATAGAAAAAATTAAAAAATATAAACATAAATGAACGGAACATATTGGAAGAATTAAAACAGAAAGATTACCAAAACAAACCTTAAATTACAAACCATTAGGAAAAAGAAAACCAGGATGTCCTTTAAAGAGGTTCAATGATGACTTTTAAAGCCAGAACAGGCCATTCAAGGCCTAAATCCTTGAAAAGCATGATGATGATGAAGGTACTAGGTTATGCTGTATAATTCTGAAGATGAAATTCCAGAGAATTCCAGCCACAAATATCACAGTAACTGTCAATAAAAAGGGAAAATAAAATGGATCGTGAAAATTATAGCAGAACTTCCTTGTCAAATTTTCTACATAAGATTTCAGAGCATTCTTCCAAGCTTACATGAGAAAAGATTAAGAAAAATTGTTGAAAAGGGAATTAATCGAAAAAGAAATTGAGTTCAGGCTAAATAAGGATTATCATGACCAGGTTTTTACTTTAAGACAAGTAACTTAGAAATGATGGGATTATAACATGGATCAGTATTGAAGTTTTGTAGATCTGAAAAAGGATAATGAAGGTACAAAAAAAAAAAAAAAAAAAAAAAAAAAAAAAAAAAAAAAAAAAAAAAAAAAAAAGCCTGTTCAGAATACACCAATTATACTGTTTAAATGCAACATTATATAAGCAGTCAGAATTAAAGGATGTGAAAGAAAATGGTTGGAAGTAAGCAAGCAAGCATGCTATCTCTACTGTTATTCATCCAAATGGGTCACACATGAAAGAAAGTAGAATTAAACCTGATATTAAAACTGAAGATATTTAACTCAAAATTCTTTATTTTATATAAATTTTAGGTAATTATACTCTTAAATAAATCCACTACAAGTTTTCAAAAAATTTTATCAAAATGAATAACAGCTGTAATAAACTGACATGAAAACAAGTGATAAAAAGACAAACTGAAAATAAGCAATGTAAAAACTCGATGTAGCTTAGAAATACCAAAAATACATCAATTTTTACATAGGTCAAGTCTCATGAGAACTGTAAATAACCTTGTTTGTTTCTATGTTTTTTATGCTAGATATTTTTGTAAGTAACCCTATGGGAATTAATTGTATTTACTCCTTTAACTAAAGTTTCTAGAATCTCTAAAACAAAGGCAATGCTTTGCCATCGGAACCTTGTGTAACAGCTATGTATAAAGAGCACAAGAAACTTGTTTACTATTAATTGTGTGTAAAAGTTGTTTACTTTGTATAATAGCTATGTATAAAGAGCACAAGAAAGTTGTTTTCAATAAAGTGTGTGTAAGAGGTGGTTGCGGACTCTGAGCATAAACATCTGGAGTTTGTATCAAAGAGATCCGCTATTTCAGAAAAGTTTCCGCTGCCCGACAAAACAGGGAGAAAAAAAAAAAGGTGTACGGACGAAAAGAAAGAACGGGCTGGCCTTATCAAAAAGATCAAGGAGAAATGCAGATTTTCTTTGGGGGTTTACAACCCTTAGTGCAAGGTTCCATTATTGCAAAATAAAAGGGGACTGAGCCGAACATCGAGAGGAGAGGCAAGGACCCAGTTACAGAGGAGAGGCAATCGCTGGCAGAGTCATCAGAAGTCGGCAAAAGAGAGGAAGGCCCCAGTTACTAAAGAGAGAGAGGCAGTTGGAATCACAGCGGAGAACAGTCGGAACCAGAGGCAGTCGGCAGAGAACCAGAAGTTACGGCGAACCTGAGCCAAGAGTGTCGGATGTCCTTTTTGCCATAGGAAGTCAACTGGAGTCAAAGGCTACAGAACAAACTTCAAACTTGTATGCTAAAACTTCTTGCCTGAGCTTTTTGAATATCGGAAAAATTGCACTACAAGGCCCACCAGTAATCCGACAAACCCCCTTGAAGCAAGACTCTCCAGATGAAAGCTAAGGCCTGAGGAAAGAAAAAGGCATAGAAACTTTAATGCAGAACCTTTCGAAGAATGTGTGACAAAGAGCCTCTGTAAGTTCAATCTTTAATGTACATTCTTTTTGTAATCTAGGAAATATGTCAGAAATGGACTGATAAGAAACAGAGATAAGAAATAGCTAATCTCTAGAGTCCTCTGATTTGTTGTTAAATGGAATATAAATTGTAAGATAACTTGCCGTAGCTAGCTAATCTCTTCATGAGTAATTTAGTCTCTGCAATTTGATTTTTTTAAACAGAGAAGTAATAGTGTAATTATATTGTATAGTCATTTAGTATTGAAAAGGGAAAGTTTGTTTCTTTAAACTAAAAGTCTAAAGGATAGGTAGAGAGAGTAACCTCCCTATCACTTATTTAATGTACTTTGTTATTATTGTAATTAAATGTGTTTTATTTATATGCAAATAGAGTGCTGCCTGATTTTTTATTTTTACAACTGCACTGTTCCTAAAAAAATGGGACTTGTGAGCGAGAAACAACTAAGGTAATAAAAGCACAGTTTAAGTACTTAAGAACCACGACTGTTTATATAAACTTTGTTGAAGGAACTAATGCTAG
Source organism: Typopeltis vanoorti (assembly GCF_054136105.1). Lineage (NCBI taxonomy): Eukaryota > Metazoa > Arthropoda > Arachnida > Uropygi > Thelyphonidae > Typopeltis > Typopeltis vanoorti. The sequence goes on along the minus strand of NC_143563.1, from coordinate 91,737,603 downwards.
TAAGAGAGGGAGAGAGATCTACCGGACGTATTACTAAGTCTTTTGCCGATATAAATAATACTGGTGGTGCAGTCTTACAAATAAATTTTCCAGTGTTCATAGGCATACGATTAGCAAACACGGAAGGTGGATAAACATAGTACGCAATAGAATAAGTGAGAAAGGTTACAAGAGGAAAAAGCATGCACTGCTATAAAGTATAGAATAAAGATATTACATTATACAGAAAAATAACACATATGTTACAAGCAGCAACATTAGCAAGATTTCCATCTTGCTAATGGAACTGGCCGGCCTGGTTGGTCAATCTATTCAAGTCTTCTTAAGGCCACAACATTTGCTCTACTCCTCATAGTTCATCCCAACTTTGCATCGTCTGCAAACAACTGAATATCCCCAATATCATTAGCATACAAGTTAAACAGCAATGGCCCTAAAACAGACCCCTGAGGCATACCACTAGTGGCTTTCCTCTTCTGGGATATTGCCCCCCCCCCAATACTTAAAAAAAAAATGAAATCAGCTATGGAAAGCTTTATGTTTTCCATAAACTAGAAAACAAATCACTTAAAAGCAGGCATATAATATATATATATATATATATATCATAAATATATATGTGTGTATACCATGCTTTTTTTTAGGACAGTACACAATGGTATGTCATACTGACACCTTTATTAACAATGAAGTATGACATACATGCTGCAGTACATTTAGAAATGCGTAATATTCAGTTTTTTTTTTTTTTCATTTGTATCCATTATTCAAATGAGCTTAGTTATTTAATGAAATTTGAATTTGCATTAAGTCTGTTGTTGTTAAGATATATCTCTTAAGAATTTTTAAATTACTTTCATGTTTATATATTAACACATTCATGGCAAGCTAGAGTCACTAAAGTGTCTAGAGTGAGTTGAACCTCATGCAGGACTGTATTTAGTACTACTGTAAAATTCGATACAGTGAAATTTTATATAAAGATTTTCCAACATCGATTTTTACAGAGGTCATAAATCATATGGAAAGAACAAAATTGTAAATTACTGTATTTTAAAGGAGAGGTGCTGATTGTAAACTTGTAAAGCTAACTAACAAAAAGAATGATATAGAAATTGTTCACAAATTATAAAAATATTGTAAAAGTTAAAATTGTGCATTATGTTGATTGGATGTAACAATGTTAAAAGTAATTCTGCTCAAGTTAAGGGGATTGGACAAGATTATGCTAGCAACTTGAAAGTAAACAAAGGTGTTGAAGGTCATTCAGATGTAGAGATTGTTGCTGCCAAATCTGAAGGCCAAGACAACAGTGACGTCAGTTATTTACAAAAGATTCGGGGTCTCCGACTATAAAAACAAGGAGCTTCTGAATCATATAAAAGAGGTCTTAAGAACCTAGGGGGTTTAGTTTTTTTCGTCTTGCTGCAGTCCATTGGCCCACTCAGACCTCCGTATTTCGTCGTAGGATCATGACTCCTAGGCATGGGGAAAACCCAGGAGAGGCAGATCATTCTACGGAGATGTAGTTTCAGTAATGGAACATGCCACGTGCGACCAGATATGTGGTGCCAACAGCAGGTCCAAAACAGAAGGTAAGCTATGCTACAAATCCCCAGAGAGGACTACACCAGGTCGACCACCAAAAAACTTTCAAACAAAGGCTAGGAAATAGGACCAAGGAAAGCTGTCAGCAGAACCACCACAAATCTTCAAGACTGGTATATGTTTCTAAGAATTTGTGAGTAGATTCTAATGTATTAATGCTGAGATATGTCTGCTGAACATAGCCTTGTTAAGATAGTTGTATAAGTAGCTATAAGAAATGATTGAGGCTGAAAATTAGCTAGTATATTTATTGAGAAGAATGTTAGCCAATGATATTGATTGTAGCCAGAAATTGCCTAGATTTTGTAAAGCAAGTTATTCAAGTGTTGTGAATTGCAGGTCTAAATTGTAAGGATACGATTTAAGTTAAAATAGGCATTAGAGAGAAATTGTTTAATGTGTATCATATTGCATAGTGCCTAAGGTTAAAATAAACATGTTTTGTTTGTTTAAAACTATCGCCTGATCTTTGACCAATGCACTGTCTCACAAAAATAACTGAAACCGTGTGCTTAAATTAGAAAAATTGCCACGAATGACTATTTAAGGTATTATTTTAGAAAGTGATCTATTTTATAACTATTCTTCCCACGCTATAACATTAATTCAGGATGGCGCAGTTGAAAAATAAATAAATTTTCCCTATATTATATTGCGTGGGGTTAACTGTAACTGTGAGTTGCCTATTATTATTATTATTATTATTAAACAAGACCTCATGGAGTCAAAGACTCATCTAGGAGGTCCTTTTATCTCACACACATCTCATCATACCGGGTCTTAAACACATTCAAACTCCCTGCAGACACCACACTCTCAGGCAAGGCATTCCAATCATTCACAACTCTGCACGAAAAAAACCTGCCTCTCACTCCCCTACTCACACCCTCTTTATACAGTTTCCAGGGATGACCTCTGGTTCTCCCCTGATCTCCCACTATTCGCTGTAGAACTTCTCCACCATTGATCCTATAGCAACCCCTTACCAACTTGTAGGTCTCTATCATATCTCCCCTCTTCCTTCTCTCCACTAGTCTCTGCAAATTACATCTTTTCAATCTTTCCTCATACTCGACATTCCAGAGGTCAGAAACTACCTTAGTCAGTCGCCTTTGGACCCTTTCCAACATCTCTTCATCCTTCTGAAAACCAGGTGACCAAATCTGGGCACAATAGTCCATGTGTGGCCTAATCAAAGCCTTATACAATGGAACAAGAATCTCCCTACTTCTACATGTCAGTGTCCTCCTCATCATTCCCAGAAGTCTTTGTGTTGTCTTCACAATTTTGGCGATGTGACCCCTAAATTTTAGATCCTTATCCACTATCACTCCCAGATCTCTTATTTCCTCTACTTCCAACAATATATTTTCACCAAGCATAAATTCTGCATCCCATCTTTGTTTTCCAAATTTTAAAACCTTACATTTTGCAACATTGAACTCACATCCCCATTTGCTTGCCCAATCACTCAATTTATTCAAGTCTTCTTGCAAGGCCACAACATCTTCACTACTCTTTATGGTTCGTCCCAACTTTGCATCATCTGCAAACAACTGAATATCTCCATCCAAATCTTCGCCAATATCATTAATATACAAGTTAAATAGTAATGGCCCTAAAACAGATCCCTGAGGCACTCCACTAGTGACTTTCCTTTTCCTGGATATTGCACCCCCATACACAACTTGTTGATACCTATCAGATAGCCAGTCTCCAATCCAATGCACTAATCTAATATCCAACCCCATCTGCTCTAGTTTGACTGTCAACTTATCATGAGGCACTCTATCAAAAGCTTTTGCGAAATCCAAGTATATTACTGTGTATCCTTCTCCTCTGTCCAAGGAAGCAGTCACTTTATTGTAATAAGTAAGTAGATTACTAAAACACGACCTCCCTTTAGCAAATCCATGCTGTCCATCAAAGATTATACCATTGTTGTCAACCCAACTCTGGATCCTAGTTCTCACAAGCTTCTCCAACAACTTAACCACAACACCTGACACACAGATAGGCCTATAGTTTGATGCTTGAGTTCGATCACCTCCTTTATGAAGTGGCACAATCTTGCCCTCCTTCCACTCTTTAGGGACTTGACCAAGTGCAAGACTCGTATTAAAAAAATATGTCAAGGCAGGTGTCAACTCTCTGGCACATTCCTTCAGAATACGCGGTGATATATTATCAAGTCCCACAGCCTTATTTACATCTAGTTTACTCAACTCCCCAAACACCTCTTGCTCACTTACAGTCAGTCTCTCCTCCCCATCATCAACTGCTCTTAATCTCTCCATGAAGTCACATTCACAAGATTGAAAGATCTTTATGAACTGCTCATTAAGTATCTCCACCACACATTCTGCAACAGCTGTCTTTATACCATTTCCTCCAATCAATGTCATCCTTCCATAATCATTCTTTCTTTTGCTGGCTACATATCGAAAGAACTCCCTAGGATTCTTTTTAGCTTCATTAGCTAACTGCTGTTCATACCTCTCTTTAGCTACTCTCACCAACCAAGTCACTCTCCTTGCCTGGTCTTTGTAGAACTCATGAAATTGGTTACTTCCACTTCTCTTATGCTGCCTCCACAATGCCCTTTTTCTCTGTATTGCATGCTTAATCTCTTTATTCATCCATCTCACACCTAACTTATTTAACCTTCTCACCCGTGGTATACATTTAGACATTGCATCCACTAAATATTTTTTGAAAATCCCCCAAGCTGCATTGATCTCTTTTCCAGCTAACTCCTCATTCCATGCTACACCTGCAAGCTGTCTCCTGAGCTCTTCATAATCACCCCCCTTGTAGTTCCACATATACCCTTTTTTCACAGGGGTCCTTGCACTGCTGGCAACCACCCAAGTAATCACCTCATGGTCACTTTCGCCAATTGGTGGATGATTTGATACCTCATTGATAATTACATCCTCCGATGAGATGACCAAATCCAAGACCCTTAATCCTCTTGTGCCCTCTGTTACATACTGTCTGAGGTAGTTATCCCTCAAAAACTCAAGAAACTCATTTTCTTTACTTCCAGTTGCTATCTCTTCATTCCAATCTATATTGCCATAATTAAAATCACCCATAATGATCATCCTTTTCTTATTTGCTTGGCTTATTTGACTATACATTTCACTATCACCACCATCCACATTACCAGGTCTATAACAACATCCCACCAAGTATTTGAATCTATTCACCTCTATCTCACACCATACTGCCTCAAAACCACTGGCCCCATTTCCCCCTTCCATCTCTACCTTGTATGGACATAACTCTTTCTCTATCATCAATAGCACTCCCCCTCCCTTTTTACCCCTTCTATCCTCACGAAACACTAGAGGCCTTTTCACTAACAGAGCTAGTAGGAAGTATAAGGGATCACAAGTGAGGACTAAATTAATCAGCTTAAGTTAGAACAAGGTAAAAAGCACTTAACTAAGAGTTAGAAGTTAAAGTACACATAGGAAAGAAAAGATAACGGGAAAAGAGTAGAATTAATACAAAGGCGAAACAGCTGAGAGATATATTGACAAAGAAATAATAATACAATTATTATTATTATTATTATTTTATTATCTTGTGGACTAAGGATTCACAGATATTTATGAGAAAGAATGAAAACACTTGAGTTTATACAATTACAAGTGAACCCGACTTACACAGCCTATCAATATAATACACTAACTCTTCACATCCTTAAAAACAAGATTAGAAATCACTTTAAAACTATATAATAGAGATCTCAAACACAGGCAAACATATCCAGTCAGACAATATAAACTTCAAGGTCTTTGACTCTTTGAAGAAATGGTCAGACAACATTTCCACCAATACCAACTTCACTATCATACACACAAACATAAGTATAAAAAAACAATGATAAACATAGATGCATTAATACTGACCGAAGCTGCAATAAAAGACACAGAAATTTACTCATATTACATAAATAATTACCAAAGCTACAACTTATGTAGACCAAATAAAAGAGGAGGTGGCATCATGGCTATCATAGAAAAATACAATGTGACTGAAAAACAAACTCATTTCGAACATGCGGAAACACTAATTCTGGGAATCACAAATAGCCACAACAATATCAAATACACAATAAACACAATATACAGACCCCCCAGATAATAATCCACTCAGCTTTCTTCATGAGTTAGAAGCATGGCTAAGCAGCATCGAACCCCATACAACACACAGGCTCATCCTAATAGGAGACATTAACATAAATATTCTTGACCATGCTTCTTCAACCACTAACACATATCTTGATATACTAAGTCAGTACAGCATAAACTCTACCATTAACTCCCCAACAAGAGAAGAAATACTCAATAACTCATTAACACAATCATGCATTAATCATATCAACATACGGGCTCCCATCCATACATATACATCATCAGTAATTAATGTCAAAATTGCCGATCACTACTTTGTCTCAACTTCGTTTTATTACTTTACCAATCCCCCCCCCTCATCCCGCCACCACAAAAGTCGATAAAACTCGATCATACTAAAGAGCATTGTCGATAACCAAGTAAAAAATAGAGACTGGAATTGCCTACTTACAATAAACGATCCTGTAACATTATATGAGAATTTTCAACTAAATTTCACAGAAATATACAAAAAAGCAACAAAGCTTACACAAACGAGGCAACAAACAGACAACAACCCATGGATAAATGACGACATACTAAATAGTATTACTGTAAAAGAAAATCTATGAAAAAAACTCAAAAAGTCACACAGTAACACACATTTACAAACCTTATACAAAAATTCAAGAAATCAACTAAAAACAAAAATTCATAGGACAAAAAGACACTACTTCCAAAAATTCATAAGAATACAAGGACAACATAAAGCAAACTTGAGCTACACTCAACGAATTAGTAACTCGAAAAAAGAAAACTTCAGCACAAGATTTTAATGCAAAAAGCTTCGGTCAGGACACAAACCAAGAGGAACTAGCAAACTCATTCAACCATGCCTTCACAAACAATATCACACAGCTCAAAAAAGACAAACTATCAACGATCAACAAAAAACTACCGACACAAAATCAACAACAAACTATGTATTTTCCACCCATAACAAAACAGGAACTGAAAGAAGCACTCCTACAACTAAAACAAAGACCACTCCAGGAATAGATAAAATAAAACTCACAGACCTTATAACACACTTTGAACAAATAAGTCCAATACTTTTGAGACTTCTCAACATAATATTTGACACAGGCATTATTCCACAACAACTAAAAACTGCAATAATTATGCCAATATACAAACACGGTAAAAGCAACGATACTCAGAACTACAGACCAATAGCTATCCTACCAGTCATCTCAAAAATTCTAGAAAAATAATGCACACCAGACTACAGAACTATTTACAGAAGTCCAACATCATCTCACAAAACCAATATGGCTTTCAGAAAACAAAAAAGCACCATCACTTTATTAGAAGACATCGCCGACACAATAAATAAAGCTCTCGACAAAAACAAGTGCACCGTCCTTATACTGCTTGACTTAACCTAAGCATTTGATACACTTGAACATGACATAGGGGTGCTTAAGGGTCAAAGCTGTATAACTGAGAGGAGACCTCCACATAGCCTTTAAAGGAATGCAGAGAACCGACCAGGGCTTCTGACCTAATGTCCAATCCTCACCTTCCCGTGGTGCACCTTGTTGGGTATCTACTTTGATACTGAACGAACGAGGATGGGCTGGCAATTTGGGATTTAGCCGACCAAATTGTATTCTTATTGGTTAAACCAAAATAAAAAATGATGGTACAACATGACAAAATTTCATGCCGGCTGGGGCGTCGCCCGGTTAAACAAGGCCCCCGTTGTTTTCGCCAGGGAACCAGAGCGAACAGCGAAAAGTCAGCTACTGGAACAAATCTGAAAACAAACCCCAACTCAACATCACCAGAGTTAAAGATCGGTACTATCAACGTAAGAAGCCTGAATGGCAAAGAAATGGAGCTAGCTGAGGAATTAGATAAGTACCAGATCGACATAATAGGGGTGACTGAAACAAAAAAGACCAAAACTGGTGAGATCTTTCTGAGCAATAAATACAAAATGTAATATTCAGGCAATGACAATCAAGGAAAAGGAGTAGCCATAGTATTCAACACAAAATACGAGGCTAATCTTCTTGAATGGCAGTCAGTCTCAAGTAGAGTAATGTGGGCAAATATGAGAATGGGGAACTGGACAATGAGACTTATTTGTGCCTATGGTCGCACAGAAGGTTCTACTAAGGTAGAAGTGGAGGAATTTTTTGAGGCTTTAGAAAAAGCAACTGACACAATGAAAAAGGAAAAGTTGGTCCTTGTTGGGGATCTAAATAGTAGAGTAGGAAATGATTGTGAGACATACAAAAATATTTTGGGAAAATTTGGAGAAAAGAGCAAAGCTAATAATAATGGCAAATATCTGTTGGATTTCTGCTCAGGACATGGACTGGTTATTACTAACACCATGTTCCAACATAAAAATGTGCACAAATTCACATGGAGAGAAGAGGCTAGGAATAAGAAAAGTCTCATTGACTATGTTATTGTTGATAGTGATGTTTTCTCCCTGGTGCAGGACACCAGAGTGTACAGAGGATTTGAAATTGGAAGTGATCACTATTTAGTCTTGAGCAGGATAAAATTGAATTTCATATTGAAAAGAATAAAATGTAAGAAGGTTTTAAAGCGAATAAAAGTTGAGCAGCTCTCAGATGTGAACTGTAGACTAAAATACAGAAATATTATTGAAAAGAAAATGAAAGAGTTTGAGAACAGGAATCAAACCTTGGAGATTCAGTGGAAAACTCTGAAGGAAACGTTGATTGATTCTGCCAGAGAGGCATGTGGTGAGGTTGTGTGCAAATCAGAACTCCCTGGTGAACACAGGAAGTTAAAGAGGCAGTGAACGAAAAGAAGAAAGCATATCAAAAGTTCCTGGCAAATAAGTCAGTTTTTACTCTTACAGAATACAGAGACAAATGTAAGAAAGCTAAACAGTGTGTAAAACTAGCTAAACAAAAGTCATGGGAGGACTTTGGCAAGAATATAGAAAATAAATATCAAGAAGGTGGCAAAATATTCTGGAGGTTGTTGAAGAAGCTTAGGAATGGAGGAAAGAGTGCTGTAAAAGGAATTAGAGATGATAAGGGTGAAATGAAAACAGGAGAAAAAGATATCCTTGAAGTATGGAGTAATTACTTTGAAAAACTGCTAAATGAAACAAGCAGTGATGACAGCACAGTGATAAAAAAACACTGACCAGGCATGCAGTCAGGAATACATATCCATACTTGAAGTAGAAAAAGCCATCAAAGGCTTGAAATGTGGAAAGGCAGCAAGAGTAGATGATATTCGACCAGAAATGCTGAAGTATGGTGGTATAAGAGTCTTACAGTGGCTGCACTGCATAGTTCAGAAAGCCTGGACAGAGGGACGAATTCCTGATGATTGGAGTAGAGCTCTCATAGTACCCATATATAAAAAGGGAAATAAAACTGAATGTGAGAATTACAGAGGTATTTCCCTACTGAGTGTTCCTGGCAAGATCTATGCAAGTATACTTGAGAAACGGTTGAGAAGAATTGTGGAAGAAAAGCTTGGTGAAGAACAAGCTGGATTCAGGCCAAATAGAGGCTGTCAGGATCAGATCTTCACTTTACGACAAATAGTCGAGAAAGCATGGGAATATAACAAAGATCTGTATTTAAGTTTTTGTCGATTTGGAAAAGGCATATGACAAGGTGCCAAGAGAGAAGCTATTCAATACGCTGCAGTTATATGGTGTCAATGGGGCATTATATCAAGCAATACTTAGTCTTTATTTGAGTTGTGAGTCAGCAGTTAGAATTGAAGGAAGTACAGGAAGATGGTTTAATGTTAAATCTGGTGTGAGACAAGGATGTACATTATCCCCTCTGTTATTCATTATCTATATGGATCACATTATGAAGGAATGTGGTATTAAACCTGATATCAAAAATTGGAGATGTTAATGTCAGCTCTTTGCTTTATGCGGATGATGTTATACTTCTAAATAAATTCACTACAAGTCTGCAAGATTCTCTGACTAAATTGAATAGCTGTTGTAATAGATATGGTATGAAGGTCAGCAATAAAAAGACAAAGACAATGAAAATAGGCAGAATCATTGAAAATGTCAACTGTGTTGTGAATGGAGAACCTGTGGAACAAGTAAAACATTTTGAGCTAATTAGGCACAATTTTTACTGAAGATGGTAAACTAAATATAGAAATAGACAACAGAATCAGCAAAGCTGGTATCGTGGGAAGTCAATTGAATAAATTCATATGGAATAAGAAAGAAATTAGTCCGAACACTAAATTAGCTGTATACAAGACTGTGTTCAAACCAATTTTAACTTATGGATCTGAGAGCTGGGTCAGAAGTAAAACACTTGACCAAAGACTAGAGACCGCATATATGAGAGTCCTGAGAAAGATTAGAGGCGTGAACAGATGGCATCAATGGCAATATCATATTAAAAATGAGGATATTAGGAAAGAACTTGACATTGTCAGCATCCAGGAATGCGTTAGCAGAGCTAATCTCAGGTGGTATGATCACTTAAACAGAATGGGCGAGGAAAGATTAGCAAAACAAGTGTTCTCTGCCAAGTTGGCAGGAAAACGACCCAGAGGAAGACCAAGATATAGGTGGATTGATACGGTACAAAGTGCCTTAGACGATAGAAATATAAGATCTGATAATGTTGGAGTCTTGACAAGTAACAGACTGATTTGGAGGAAAATTGTAGATAGAAAGTTAGTAATGATGTAATTTTTTCATGTAGTACTGTCATATCCTGTACACCCCTTGAGGGTACATGGCAGGAATTTGATGATGATGAACATGACATACCACTCACCAAACTATACTCAATAGGTAGAAAAGGAACACTGCATATATGGTTCAGGGACTGCCTATCAAACAGAACACAAGTAACAAAAATAGGTGCATATCAGAGCCGGGGTATACAAATAAAACACGGTGTTCCTCAAGGCGCCATACTATTCATAACATGGCAATAAGAAGTCAAATATTTCAGTATGCAGATAACACTGCACTACTAGCAATACACACACACACACACACACACACATCAACACGGCTCTCTGCAAAGCACAACAAGACCTAAATGAAATCACAACATACTTCCGCCAAAACACAATTCTAATCAATGACACTAAAACACAGATGTTGATAATATGCAACCCAAGAATCATGTGCCCCGCACCACTATCGATACACTGTCACACATACCACTGCATTAATAACAAAATACCTGCAAATGTCGAAATCAAACCTGTAATACATGCAAAATACCTTGGTCTCTATATAGATTGCCAACTTAAATGGACAAAACACATAGAATACCTACATACCAAACTTCGGATCATCGCAGCAAAACTCTTCCAAGTAAAAGACATTATTCCATCCAACATAAAAAAAACTCCTATATCACGGTATCTGTGAATCCCTACTCAAATACGGTATAACAGTCTATGCAAACACATCAAACAGCCACCTAACAAAATTAGAAACATTACACAGGAAAATTGTGTCAACAGTGATTTGGACACCTTACACGCAACAACCAATATCTGACCAGCACATGGCGACACATAGAATCCTGAGCATTAGAAACCTGAAACACTACATGATATTAACAAGGAATTACTTCAACATCCTATCAAAACAACAGAGACACATATAACACGACCTACAATAACTCTCTACATCCCTACACCCTTCAACAACTCATACGGTTTTTCTGTGAGATCACATCAGATACCAACGCAACTCAACAACCTACCAAGAAATTTAAAACACATAGATAACTACAGAACATTAAAAAACGAATTCTGGAAAATATACCAACAAAGTTAATACACCATTAACACTAATAGACACATCACAAATCACCAGCATCCAATGCCTACAGCCCATGCATAAACAGTAACAAACACTACATGATATTAACAAGGAATTACTTCAACATCCTATCAAAACAACAGAGACACATATCGTATAACACGACCTACAATAACTCTCTACATCCCTACACCCTTCAACAACTCATACGGTTTTTCTGTGAGATCACATCAGATACCAACGCAACTCAACACCCTACCAAGAAATTTAAAATACATAGATAACTACAGAACATTAAAAAACGAATTCTGGAAAATATACCAACAAAGTGAATACACCATTAACACTAATAGACACATCACAAATCACCAGCATCCAATGCCTACAGCCCATGCATAAACAGTAACAACAACATAAATAGTGAAGGCTAAATCTCACTCTCTTCATAAAAGCAAACCCAAGCTTCGAAGTAGGTGGGGTTAACTTGCCTCACCCATCTACACGTAATCCTTATAATCAAATGCAGAAATGTAACAAAACAATCAGTAAAGTATATAACAATAAAGAAGATACTGATTATTATATTAATATCATTAATATAATATTTATTTAATAATTATCATTAAAGAAATTTAAAACACATAGATAACTACAGAACATTAAAAAACAAATTCTGGAAAATATACCAACAAAGTTAATACACCATTAACACTAATAGACACATCACAAATCACCAGCATCCAATGCCTACAGCCCATGCATAAATAGTAACAACAACATAAATAGTGAAGGCTAAATCCCACTCTCTTCATAAAAGCAAACCCAAGATTCGAAGTAGGTGGGATTAACTTGCCTCACCCATCTACATGTAATCCTTATAATCAAATGCAGAAATGTAACAAAACAATCAGTAAAGTATATAACAATAAAGAAGATACTGATTATTATATTAATATCATTAATATAATATTTATTTAATAATTATCATTAAAGAAATTTAAAACACATAGATAACTACAGAACATTAAAAAACGAATTCTGGAAAATATACCAACAAAGTTAATACACCATTAACACTAATAGACACATCACAAATCACCAGCATCCAATGCCTACAGCCCATGCATAAATAGTAACAACAACATAAATAGTGAAGGCTAAATCCCACTCTCTTCATAAAAGCAAACCCAAGATTCGAAGTAGGTGGGATTAACTTGCCTCACCCATCTACATGTAATCCTTATAATCAAATGCAGAAATGTAACAAAACAATCAGTAAAGTATATAACAATAAAGAAGATACTGATTATTATATTAATATCATTAATATAATATTACTATGTAACATGAAAAAAATAATATAATAAATTATTTTTATTATTAAAAAAATATGTAAATAATGAGTTTACATTGTATGTTTGTGAGAAATAGGAAATATATTTTAATTGCACATGTGTAAATACTGTTGTATAATCACTCTTTCTCAAACTTTGAAAAAAAAAAAAAAAAATAGCAAACTACATGTAATATTATATAACTTGTGTAACTCTGAACTATATAATTGTAAATTATCACTGTGATTGTTATTTTAAAAGATAGCAAAAAAACTGTTATCACCATTATTATTGAAATTTCATTATATGTAGCACTTAGTGCTGAACCTTGTAAAATAATATACTGAATGTTACTCAAGATGATAACTGTATATATGTAAATATTTGAGAGATCAATATATATATATAAAAAAAAAAAAAAAAAAAAAAAAACCTCCAGGGAGTCCAAGGACTCATCGAGGGAGGGTGCTTACTCTACAACTCTGTCTCCACCACTCAATCTACCAAATGACCGTAACTACACCAATGCCATCCACCACCATTTTGACAGAGAATCGCAAACATCCATGCCCACGGCGGGATTCGAACCTGCGGTCCTTTGGCTGGAGAGCAGAATTATCATAATATTACACTACAATAAAACTTTTCCTTTGTTTGATTTACAGCTACTATTCATTATAGTGTCTATTGGGGAGGGATGTTTGTTACTATACAAGATCATAAACATTCCAGATGTTTCTAATTACACTAAATAATCTAATTACTCAATTTTTCATTAAATGCAGTACACATTGACTGTGTCCATATACACCAACAAAAAAAGCATGTGACAAATTCTCATGTCTGCCTCAAAATAAAATACAGTATGCCAGGATTTCTCATTACCCATTGCAAACATGTTAAATTATTATTGCACCGGCACATCCATGGACTCCTAAGACTCATCATGGGAGACCCAAACTATCAATACAATATCTATCACACCTCTCCTTGAGGCCATTAACAGACAAAGCACTCACAACTGACTCGAGCAACCCATTCTACTCATTCACCACTCTCCAAGCAAAAAATCTACTCCTCAATCTACTCTTACCCAACTTCTAGGGATGACCTCTTGTTCTATGCCCTCTAGCCAAGTGATGAAACATTTCACAAGCATTAATCCTATAAAATCCTTTTAAGTAACTTAAATGTTTTGATCATAACCTCCCTTTTTGCCTATTAATCACTCAACAAGCCCTCAATCTATCCTCATAGGGAGCACTCCACAGACCACTCACCATCTTGATCACTTGCCTCTGGATCCTCTCCATCACTTCCTCATCCCAAGAAACTCAGGTGACCATACCTGAGCACAGTAATCCAGATGTAGTCGTATCAAGGCTTTATAAAGAGGAATGATAATTCCTTCATCTCTGTTAGTGTATTCTTCAATAACCAAGTAATCCTGTGAGTTACCCTGACAACTATAGCAACATGCCCTTAAAGTTCGGCTCTCTATCTACTACTCAACCTGATCCCTAGCTTAATCAATTTCCTGGAGTACAGTTCCTCAATGTGATACAGAGCTTGTAATCTTTGTATCTCAAAATGCATAACTTTATACCATTCAATATTAAATTGACATCCGTTGTTTTTCCCATACTTCAGCCTATTTAAATCATCACCTTAATTAACTATTATCCTACCCTACTTTGCATCACCAGCAAACAACTGAATATCTCCTTTCAAATTATTTCCTACATCATTTGTGTACAAATTAAACAGCAGTGGTCCAAGCACAGAGCCCTGTGGCATGCCACTAGTCACCTGCCTTTTCCTAGATTCTGCTCCTCCATATATTACTTTTTGGTATCTGTCCATAAGCCACCCTTTTATCCATATCACCAGTTTCATATCTTTCTCCATTTGTTGCAGTTTGTGAAACAGAGTTCCATGTGGTATTCTGTCCAATACCTTTGCAAAATCCAGCTGTATCATAGTGAAGCCATTTCCTTTATCCAACTCAGCTGTCACTCTATTATAAAAAGTCAACAGATTACTAAGGCATGACTGACCCTTCAACAAAGCCATGCTGACCCTCAGAGTATCACATTCTTTCCATCATTCCTGAATTTTCTTTTTAACCAACTATTTCAGTACTTTTACCACCACTCCTGAGATATAACTGTCTATAATTTGCTACGACAGACTTTTACTAGTTTTATCTGCATTTTGCAGCTGCTCTGTTTATCTAAGAATACACAAGTTATCTTGAACTGTTGAGCAAAAGATGAAAAGAATTACTAGTTTCTTCTGTTCTTCCACAGTTAAGAAATTAAAAGCATGTGAAGAATTAACTACACAGACATTGTTCTTGACTGTTTTTGTTCCCAATGGTATCCACATCCAGGAACAAGGAATGACTAACATAAATGATTGTCCAAGCTGCTGGAATTTTGATTTAAAAAAAGACTTCATTGCAAAGTGTAACTGGCTAAATTATTGACATAAGTGACTGGGATATGTATTACGTAAACAAATAAATCCTTGGAGCAGAAAAGATGATGGGCATGAAGAGTGCTAAGGAATGGGCAGACAATGAAATTACCAATTTTGGCCAGATATAGACAACAGCTACTGTGTTTAAGAAAGAAAATTTTCTATCATAAGAAAACAATAAGGCATAAAACTGCTATGAAACTGAGAAAGTCCTTTGAAAATGTGTTTAAAAAGTTTATCTTGTGAAAAATTAATAACAGAAAAAAAATTTTTTTGCACCATATATAAATAAGATGGCCATAGAAAATCAGTCCTTTCATCATTTTGAATCAGAGATAAACATATGAGAATTAAATGGGATTGATGCGAGTCATATTCTTCATTCAAACTAATGCCTACATTAACATCCTGAACCACATTAGTCGTGAAAAGAGAAAAAAAATTGGACAATAAAAATCATTATGTCGAAAATAAATTTTCATTGATTGATTGATAAACTGACCATGCTAAGTAACAAATCCAATTTAAATATGTATATTCAAACTACAATGGTACCTTGGTTTGTGAGAATAATTCGATCCGGAAATGTACTTGTAATCCAAAGCACTCATATATAAAAGCGAATTTCCCCATAAAAAATAACAGAAACTCAGATGATTCATTCCAAAACTCAAAAATATTCATATAAAAATGATTAATACAAAATACATTTCATACCATTTTATATTTTTATTATTTAAATGTAACATACATAAAGTAATTGAATTTATTAATTACATTACAATTACATATTACAGTAATTGTATTGGGTAGGAAGACTTTCATTGTCACTAATGGAATCACTGCTATCTGTTGACTCTTTTTCTTTTTGTGTGACTTTAACAAGAAACCTATCCAATGGCACTTGCTTTTGCCTCTTTTTGAGGATTTCACGGAAATATGACATTGCATTGTCGTTAAACAGATTCATCGCTCGCACTGCCACAGCCTTACTCGGGTGGTGCTTTTCTACAAAATTTTGCACTGTTTCCCACATTTACACACCTCCCTAATCTCATTTGAAGAGAGGGATGTCTCCATCTTTTTCTCCTCCTCCTCAGACGAGATCTCCTCCATAACCTCTTGCTGTTGCTCACGATGCAGATCCATCAGTTCGTCGGTGGTAAACTCCTGGCCATGTTCCTCCACCAGCTCTTAAATGTTGTCCTCATTCACCTCCAGTCCAATGGTCTTCCCCAAGGACACAATTTCATCAACAACTGGCAGCTCCTGTTCATGAGCAAACCCCTCGATGCTATCAGACCATAGTTTTCTCCAAGCAGAATTAAGGGTTCTCTTGATGACCCCCCATCCCAGGCTTTATCGATGATCTTGACGCAGTTTACAATGTGGAAATGATTTATCCAAAACTCTCGAAGGGTAAGGTTAGTTCCTTTGGTCACCTCGAAGCATCGCTGAAATAGTGCCTTGTGTAAAGCTTTTTAAAGTTCAAAATGACCTGCTGATCCATGGGCTGGAGTAATGGAGCAGTGTTGGGAGGAAGGAACTTGACCTTAATGAACTTGAATTCTTCCAGTAAGTCATCCTCAAGGCCTGGAGGATGAGCAGGAGCATCATCCATAACCAGCAAGACTTTGAGTAGCAATTTTTTTTCTAAAAGGTATTTCTTCACTGTAGGACCGAAGACCTCATTAATCCACTCAACGAACAAGATACGAGTGACCCAAGCATTGCTGTTGGACCTCCACATAGCGTTTAACTGGCTCTTCTGCACCTTGCATTTCTTGAAGGCTCATGGATTCTCAGAATGATACACGAGTAGGTGCTTGACTTTTAAATCACCACTTCCATTAGCACACAGCAAGAGGGTGAGATGGTCTTTCATGGGCTTGTGGCCGAGCATTGTATTCTCTTCTGCTGTAATGTAGGTCCTCTTTGGCATCTTTTTCCAAAAGCCCCGTCTTATCACAATTAAAAACTTGCTGCAGCAGGTAACACTCAGAAACCATGAGCTTCTGGAACTCGGCAACAAACGCCTCAGCTACCTTTGCATCCAAACTTGCAGCCTCTCCGTGCCTCACAACACAATGGATGCAACTTCTCCTCTTAAAGTTATCAAACCATTCCCTGTTCGCCTTGAAGCCTTCTTCATTTTCTGCAGACATACAAGGCCTTTGCCTTCTCGCAGATCAAGTTCTCGGTCACAGTATCACCTGCTAGTTGCTTTTCGTTTATCCACACCAAAAGCAACTTTTCTACATCTTCCAGAATATGTGGCCATTGCTTTGATACGCTCGTGACTCCTTTTGTTACATCTAGCCCCTTAGTTCTTCTTTCTTTTTTAATACTGTGCAAATCGTTGACGTAGACTTCTTATAAAATCTTGCAATGGTGGCCACTTGCATACCCTGTTAGTGCTTCCCGATGATTTCCTTCTTAACTTCCACCGTAATCATCTCCTTCTTCTTACCGCCTTCCTTTTCTTCATTTGGGCCATTGTCGTAGTACAGTTAATAAAGAACAGTCACTACATTTGGACACAATAAAAAAATGCTTTACGCACACACACGTAGTCACAATGCTAGCACGAATGTTGACTATACGAATGAGGTATGCCAACTGAGACCGAGCATGCGAGACGATTACCCACAATCCCAAGCGGTTTGTGATCACAAGCTCGGCAGACAAAGCATATAGGTAATACTCGTATTGCAAGACCTCGTTCGTTTATCAAGTTAAAGTTTATTAAAAATTTTTGTTCATCTTGCAAAATACTCGCAGACCAAGTTACTCGCAATCCAAGGTACCACTGTATTTGTATACTGGATAGTAAATTGAACTCAGCTGTAAATTTGTTTTTCGACTTCATCATCATCATCAGCAAATTCCTGCCATGTACCCTCAAGGGGATGTACAGGATATGATAGTACTACATGAAAAATTTACATCATTACTAACTTCCTATCTACAATTTTCCTCCAAATCAGTCTGTTACTTGTCAAGACTCCAACATTACCAGATCTTATATTTCTATCGTCTAATGCACTTTGTACCGTATCAATCCACCTATATCTTGGTCTTCCTCTGGGTCGTTTTCCTGCCAACTTGGCAGAGAACACTTGTTTTGCTAATCTTTCCTCGCCCATTCTGTTTAAGTGATCATACCACCTGAGATTAGCTCTGCTAATGCATTCCTGGATGCTGACAATATCAAGTTCTTTCCTAACATTCTCGTTTTTAATATGATATTGCCATTGATGCCATCTATTCATGCCTCTAATCTTTCTCAGAACTCTCATATCTGCGGTCTCTAGTCTTTGGTCAAGTGTTTTACTTCTCACCTAGCTCTCAGATCCATAAGTTAAAACTGGTTTGAACACTGTCTTGTATACAGCTAATTTAGTGTTCCGACTAATTTCTCTCTTATTCCATATGAATTTATTCAATTGACTTCCTACCATACCAGCTTTGTTGATTCTGTTGTCTATTTCCATATTTAATTTACCATCTTCACTAAAAATCGTGCCTAAGTAGCTAAAATGTTTTACTTGTTCCACAGGTTCTCCATTCACAACACAGTTGACATTTTCAATAATTCTGCCTATTTTCATTGTCTTTGTCTTTTTATTGCTGACCTTCATACCATATCTATTACAACAGTTATTCAATTTAGTCAGAGAATCTTGCAGAATTGTAGCAGATTTATTTAGAAGTATAACATCGTTCGCATAAAGCAAAGAGCTGTCATTAACATCTCCAATTTTGATATCATGTTTAATACCACTTTCCTTCATAATGTGATCCATATAGAAAATGAATAACAGAGAGGATAATGTACATCCTTGTCTCACACTAGATTTAACATTAAACCATCTCCCTGTACTTCCTTCAATTCTAACTGCTGACTTACAACTCAAATAAAGACTAAGTATTGCTTGATATAATGCCCCATTGACACCATATAACTGTAGCGTATTGAATAGCTTCTCTCTTGGCACCTTGTCATATGCCTTTTCCAAATCGACAAAACTTAAATACAGATCTTTGTTATATCCCCATGATTTCTCCATTATTTGTCGTAAAGTAAAGATCTGATCCTGACAGCCTCTATTTGACCTGAATCCAGCTTGTTCTTCACCAAGCTTTTCTTCCACAATTCTTCTCAACCGTTTCTCAAGTATACTTGCATATATCTTACCAGGAACACTCAATAGGGATATACCTCTGTAGTTCTCACATTCAGTTTTATTTCCCTTTTTTATATATAGGTACTATGAGAGCTCTACTCCAATCATTGGGAATTCGTCCCTCTGTCCAGGCATTCTGAACTATGCAGTGCAGCCACTGCAGGACTTTTATACCACCATACTTCAGCATTTCTAGTTGAATATCATCTACTCCTGATGCCTTTCCACATTTCAAGCCTTTGATGGCTTTTTCTACTTCAAGTATGGATATGTGTTCCTGACTGCAAGCCTAGTCAGTGTTTTTTTTTTTTTATCACTGTGCTGTCATCACTGCTCGTTTCATTTAGCAAATTTTCAAAGTAATTACTCCATACTTCAAGGATATCTTTTTCTCCCGTTTTCATTTCACTTTTATCATCTCTAACTCCTTTTACTATTTATTTATATATTTATTTTCTTTGTTCTTGCCAAAGTCCTCCCATGACTTTATTTAGCTAGTTTTACACACTGGTTAGCTTTCTTACATTTGTCTCTGTATTCTCTAAGAGCACAAGCTGACTTATTTGCCAGGAACTTTTGATATGCTTTCTTCTTTTCCTTCACTGCCTCTTTAACTTCCTGTGTCCACCATGGAGTTCTAATTTTTCTATCCTTGCAGACAACTTCACCACATGCCTCTCTAGCTGAATCAATCAGGGTTTTCTTCAAGGCTTGCCACTGAATCTCCAAGATTCAGTTCCTGTTCTCAAACTCTTTCATTTTTCCTTCAATAATCTTTGTGTATTTCAGTCTACAGTTCACATCTGAGAGCTGCTCAACTTTTATTCACTTACATGTCATTCTTTTCAATATGAAATTCAATTTTATCCTGCTCAAGACTAAATAGTGATCACTTCCAATTTCAAATCCTCTGTACACTCTGGTGTCCTGCACCAGGGAGAAAACATCACTATCAACAATAACATAGTCAATGAGACTTTTCTTATTCCTTGCCTCTTCTCTCCATGTGAATTTGTGCAGATTTTTATGTTGGAACATGGTGTTAGTAATAACCACTCCATGTCCTGAGCAGAAATCCAACAGGTATTTGCCATTATTATTAGCTTTGCCCTTTTCTCCAAATTTTCCCAAAACATTTTTGTATGTCTAACAATCACTTCCAACTCTGCTATTTAGATCCCCAACAAGGACCCACTTTTCCTTTTTTTTTCAAATTTTTTCATTGTGTCAGTAGTTTTCTCTAGAGCCTCAAAAAATTCCTTCACTTCTACCTTAGTAGAACCTTCTGTGGGACCATAGGCACAAATAAATCGCATTGTCCAGTTCCCCATTCTGATATTTGCCCAAATCACTCTACTTGACACTGGCTGCCATTCAAGAGGATCAGCCTCATATTTTGTGTTGAATACTATGGCTACTCCTTCTTTTCCTTGATTGTCATTGCCTGAATATAACATTTTGTATTTATTGCTCAGAAAGATCTCACCAGTTTTTGTCTTTTTTTGTTTCAGTCACCCCTATTATGTCGATCTGGTACTTATCTAATTCCACAGCTAGCTCCATTTCTTTGCCATTCAGGCTTCTTATGTTGATAGTACTGATCTTTAACTCTGGTGATGTTGAGTTGGGGTTTATTTTCAGATTTGTTCCAGTAGCTGACTTTTCGCTGTTTGCCTTGGTTCCCTGGCAAAAACAATGGGGGCCTTGTTTAACTGGTCGACGAACCATGCGGCATGAAATTTTGTCATGTTGTACCATCATTTTGTATTTTGGTTTAACCAATAGGAATACAATTTAGTCGGCTAAATCCCAAATTGCCAGCCCATCCTCATTCGTTCAGTATCCAAGTAGATACCCAACAGGGTGCATCACGAGAAGGTGAGGAATGGACATTAGGTCAGAAGCCCAGGTCGGTTCTCCGCATTTCTTTAAAGGCTATGTGGAAGTCTCCTCTCAGTTATACAGCTTTGGCCCTTAAGCACTCCTTTGGACTTGATTGAACTGGAAATTGTTACTGCAAAAGGGATATATGATTCTTTCCTTAATTGTCTTCAGTTGTATGGTATGATGGAAAACTATTTAAAATCTCACTGATTTGTAAAAATGGAGTTACCAAACCAATGAAAGAAAAATTCCCTTCACAAATTTTATGGCACTGTGCTAATTTCTGATTAGAACTATCACTTGGGGATACTGTAAAATCCATGGCAGGTATATAAAACATTTATTGATAAATTGTCATGTATAGCATGTCGCCAAAAATTATCAGAGAATTGAAAGAGTGCAAAAACGTGTTGGATACTGAACTATTAACTATTTGATTTGATTGTCTACAGACGTTTAGAAACAGCCATGTCCATTGCTGATATGCTTCTATGTATGTAGCATATAGCTTCATACATATGTATGTCAATTCATGGCTGCTTAGGAAACGTCATTAGCCATTCTACAGTCAATGACTTCTTTTCCAAGTCTGCATATTGTGCTGGATGAAAACTTAAAAAAAAAAAAACAATTGGAGTTTTTATAGAAATTAGCATATAGATTTTACTTATTTTTATATACTAGTACAATAAATTTATGCTTAATAAACTGTGTGTCCAAAAACATTATCAAACTATGAAATAATAATATCAGTTTCTTTTATTTTAAAATATAATTTTTTTTGTTTTCTTTTCATATTGTTTTAATTTTCAATTTTTCCTGCTAGAAAAGAATGAGTACCATGAGCTATTTTTTTTTTACAGTAAAACAAAATAAAATAATCAACTGGAATATATGAAGCTAGAGTAATTCTTCAAAACTGATGCTTTATTTGGATGATTCATTATAGGAGGCACTAGGTCATCCAAGAACAAATTCTTCAGATTCAAGAAAATGCACGCGCGCGCGCGCACACACACACACACACACACACACACACACACACACACACACACACACACACACACACACACACACACACACAGAGAGATTAGTCATGAATTATGTACTGGTTGTTTCTCTTTCCCTGAAACATGCCTATAAACAAAGATTTGTACAAATAAAGAACAGGTATCAAGAAATATATAAAAATATGCAGAAAGATTGTATGCTTGCCTACTGATAAGTGGTAATCAATGTGACAACTTTTTGTCCCATAAATTAAAATTAATACAATTTTATTTGTAACTACCATAAATAAAATTAAATCTGTAACAAAAATTTGCATCTAATGTGTGAGAAAAAATTGCCATAAAAATACAACACTTTTAAAGTTAACTGTATAGTATGATAAAAATACATGCACACACGCGCGCATGTGTGCGCGTATTTACTTTACCAGTTACTTGCACACATGCATGCAAGTAACTGGTAAATTTTAAAAAAATGCATTTTGTAAAATGCATTTTTACAAAAATGTAAAATTTTCATTAGAATTTCAAATTGTGCATGAATGCAAAGCATTATTTTAATTTATTTAAGATAAGGGCTATTACATCCCATACTATATTCGGCATGAAACTCTTTGAGTTTCTTATTCGGCTATGAAACAATATGGGATGTAATATCCCTTATCTTAAATAAGTTTATATGTCGCCAAATTGAAGCCTTTGGCTCTTCATATAATTAAACATTATTTTAATTTTTTTTGGTGTATAAAATGATTTATGTATTTACATTACAGAAAACATTCCTTTAAACTATGCAAAATAAGACTATGAAAGTCCCCACCACACTATACATCAAATGTTGAATGTAAAAGAAGGTGGATAATGAAAAATGTGTTGATGCAGGCAGTGTTCTAAATCCCCTCACCCATATATGGTACTCTACATATAGTATGTTAACACGATTAGTCCTCGACTTAAGACAGGGTCCCATTCCAACAATATTGTCATAAGTCGAAAATGTCATGGAGGTGGAAATCATTATAATCATAAGAATAATTAATACATTAATAATTAACATGCCTGAATGATAAAATGAGTAGATCTGTGTTGTTATTTTTTTAACTGATTTTACTCTTTGTTTATAGTGAAATAATATAATGTACAAATTATAACAAAATTATTGTATATAGAACTGTACTGTGAGTCTATGCATTTGCAGTAAAATAATCAACTGGAACACATGAAGCTAGAATTCTTCAAAACTGCTGCTTTATTTGGATGATTCATTATAGGAGGCAAAAGGGGCTAGGGTCATCAAGAACAAATTCTTCAAATTCAAGAATTGCAATGAAGTATTCGAGGATAGTTCACCATATAAAAAACTTGAAGGAGGTCTACATTCATCTTTAGGAGATGAGGTGATAACAGAAGCGGGCTTCTTTAAAAATTTGTACATTACATACAAGTCAGTATGCACTACCCTTTCTTTTCTGCATGCATTTTTCTATAACAAGTAATTGTAGCTTGCATCATCCTGACTACTCTGCTAAATCTCTTTGTGTTGGGGAGAAATTGAGCAGAGTAGTCAGGATGATTAATATATTTCCTATATTAATCGTCTGCTAGCCTGGTTGGTTGAGTGGTTAATGTATCCATTCTCCAGCCAAGAGGCTGCAGATTCGAATCCCGCCTAGGGAATGGATGTTTGTGATTGTCTTTCACCTTCATACCATCATTCAGACAAATATGTATACATTCTCCCAGGATGGAATAGGTCACCACTGGAGAAGTAGACCACCTCCTGCAATGGGAGAGGCATTCATTCATTAATCATTCTGATTAATATAGAAATTAATCCTATAACAATATTATAGGATTTCCTATAACAACAGCTTTATTAACAGAGGCAAATGATTGTACCAATTTTTTTAGTGTGAAGTTTTTTTTTCAGAGTTCAGCTTCTTCTTGGTTCCCTACTTTTTATTTTCACTTTTCTAAATTATCCAAATATTGATTGGGTACCAGAGAAAATTCATGATAAGAATGAAGGAGAATTTACTGAGTTGTTGTGTGACTCTTTCTCAAGCAGCACTGTGAAAGAAGAAACTTTAGGACAAAGAGTGTTAAGATTTGATCATAGAATCAGAAGGAGTCTCAGATAAGGATGTGACTATTTTGCAATCAGTTGTGGCAATAATTATGTCCTACTGACCTGAAAAGCAGCTAACTATTTGAATGTTCCAATCAGGACAGGTTATATGATGAATTACACATTTGAAAATTATGACCAACTCAGGTGAATACTATCTTTGGTTCCATGGTATCAGTTGTTGAGTGTGAAAGATATCATGGGAAACTTTGAAAATATGCTTAAAATTGATGCAGTATCTGAACATGTTCCTAGAACTCGAAGAACAATTAGAATGAAAGTGAAATGAATATGCAATCTCTTAAACAAGAGATCCAAGAAGAAGATGAGATGGAAGGAATGTTGTGAGAATAAGACTGAGAGAAGTTTGAAATGTATAAAGCTGAGGCCTAAAAAGTGTTTAGTATTGTATAGAAAGCTAAACAGAGTTAAAAAAATTGGCTGCGCAGGCAAGGCAACCCAAAAGAATTTTATCATTATGCTGTAAGTGAAAAAAAGCATGACTGTGGAGGAGCAACTTTACTGAATGCTGATGGTATCTTAGTATCAAAAGCAGATGAGGTGGTTCAAATAATGAGTACTCACTTCAACCTTCAACTATTACACTGAATGAAGAGAGTGAGAGAGAAATGTGCATGAGAAGGAGCTTCTAGAGCTATTGTATAACCTGGATAAGAATTTTGCAATTGGGTTAGATGGAATATCAGCACATGTGATAAAGGAATGTTCATCCAAATTGGCTAGGCCCTTGACATGGTTGTAAAATGCGAGTCTTAGCTAAGGAAAGATCCCACAGGAATGGAAAGAATGTATGATAATTCCAATGCAGAAGAGTGGTGCAAAGACACTGATGTGTCTAACTATTGGCATCCCTGGAGTAATTGTAACGCTTTTCAGGAAGTTGGTCAACTCGCATACAGAAATGAGTGGGCAATCAAAATATATTTTGCAAGGAACAGCATGAGTTTACTAAAGGGAGGTCATGAGCAATTTGTTCATATTTTATAATAATGTTACAGCTCAGTTGGATAAAGGGAATGGATACACTATGATACTGTTGAACTTTGCTAAGGCATTTGATAGGATGCCACACGTAACTGGTAAATTTACCAGTTACATGTGGTAGGGTTGTTGCATAAACTAGAGAATAGGGGATTGGAATATAAGCTATTGGCTTGGATAAATGGGTGACTGATGGACAGGTATCATAATGTGGTGTATGGGAGATGTAAATTAGCCAGATTTAAGGTGACAGTGGTGCACCTCAAGGATCAGTCCTAAGATTTTTATTGTTTGATCTATACATTAATGATATTGGAGAGGGGCAGACAGGAGATCTTTAGTTATTTGCTGATGATGCAAAGATAGGCAGGGCAATCAGAGATGCTACTGATATATAGCATTTATAAGGTGATTTGAAAAGGATGGAAGTTTGCCAAATGATAATGCCTGTCAACTCAATGTTAGTAAGTGTAAAGTTATGCACTTTGGCATGATGCAATAACCAGCAGGATATTATATGGGTGGGATTATGCCTGGAATATGCTTGATGAGGCTAGAGATCTTGGAGTTATGGTGGATAGATAGTTCAAGCTCAAAGGTCACATAACAAAAATTGCAAACAACTCAGAAGATAACTGCTATGTTGAAACAAACATTGAAATGTAACAACATAGAGATCATTTTGCTTCTTTACAAGGCTTTGATACAACTGCAGATTTGGTCTCCTTAGTTCCAAAGGGATGAAGCTGTGGAAAGTCTGCAAAGAAGAATTCTAAAGGTGATATCAGGATCATGGAATGTAGAATATGAGGATAGATTGAGTGTATGCAGACTACAGACATATAGATAGAAGGAAGAAGGGGTAATATAATAAATCTATAAACTTTTGAAAGGAAATTATAGGATATTATATGATAAAATATTTCATTGTATAGAAGGTGGGGAGAGGGCAAGAGGCATCCAATAAGTGTGTGCAGTTAAGAAAGGGTAAAAGCTAGATTTTGTTCTCATAGAGTCATGAGCGAGGGAACAATTTGCCTGTTGAATTAGTTAGTGCATCTAACATGAAAGACTTTAAGGTATGAGAGCTAGTGTAAGTGATGTATGGCCTCCCTCGATGAGTCCTAGACTCTCTGGAGGTCTAATAATAATAACGCTGAAACATTTTGTGCTTCCATATCTTATCAACATCATCAAATTCCTGACATATACTCTCAAGGGGTGTACAGAATAGTATCATAGTAATACATGAAGAACTTACATCATTACTAACGTCCAATCAACAATTTTCCTCCAAATCAATCTTGTTATCTCTCAAGAATTCAACTTTATCAGATCTTATAATTCGGTCTTCTAAGGCACTTTTTACTATATCAATCGACCTATATCTTGGTCTTTCTCTGGGTCTTTTAACTGTCAACCTGGCAGAGAACACTTGTTTTGCTAATTTTTCCTCTGCCATTCTGTTTACGTGACCATACCACCTGAGATTAGTTCTGCTAATACATTCCTGGATGCTAGAAAATATCAAGTTCTTTCCTAATATCATTTCTGAGCTTTTCAACATCCTCCAGAATATCTTGCTACCTTCCTGATATTTATTTTCTAAGTTCTTGCCAAAGAACATGACATTTGTTGAGCTAGTTTTGGAGTGTTTAGCTTTCTTACATGTGTCTCTGTATTCTCTAAGAGCAGAAGCTGACTTATTCACAAGGAACTTTTGATATGCTTTCTTCTTTCTCTTCCCTGTCTCTTTAACTTCCTGTGTCCACCATGAAGTTCTGATTTTTCTCTCCTTGCAGACAACCTCACCACATGCCTCTCTGGATAAATCAATCAGTGTTTTCTTTAGGGCTTGCCACCTGGTTGGCTAGGTGGTTAGCATATCTGTTCTACAGCCAAAAGGTTGAGGGTTAGAATCAAAGCATGGGCATGGATATTTGTGATTGTGAAAATACTAGTGGCGGTGGTGTAGTTGCGGTTCATTGAAGTTGGTGGATTGAGTAGAATAGACAGAGTTGTTCTAATCTTTGGTCAAGTGTTTTATTTCTACCCAGCTCTCAGATCCATAAATTAAAATTGGTTTAAACACTACCTTGTATATAGCTAATTTAGTGTTTTGCCTAATTTCTTTCTTATTCCATATAAATTTATTCAGTTGACTTCCTACCATACCAGCTTTGTTGATTCTGCTGTCTATTTATATATTTAATTTATCATCTTCACTAAAAATTGTGCATAAGTAGTTGAAATGTTTTACTTGTTCTATAGGTTCTCCATTCAAGATGCAGTTGATATTTTCAATGTTTCTGCCTGTTTTCATTGTCTTTGCCTTGTTATTTCTGATTTTCATACCAAATTTATTACAACAGTTATTCAATTTAGTCAGAGAATCTTGCAGACTTGTAGTGGATTTATTTAAAAGTATAACATCATCTGCATAAAACAAAGAGCTGAGATTAACATCTCCAGTTTTGATATCAGGTTTAATACCACTTTCCTTCATAATGTGATCCATATAGATAATGAATAACACAGAGAATAATGTAATCCTCGTCTGACACCAGATTTAATATTAAACCATCATCCTTTACTTCCTTCAATTCTAACTGCTGACTTACAACTCAAATAAAGACTAAGTATTTCTTGATATAATGCTCCAGTGACACCATATAACTGTAGCATGCTGAATGGCTTTTACATCATTATTATTACATCACACCTCCAGGGAATCCAAAGACTCATCGAGGTAGGGCATCTACTCTACAACTCTTCGTCTCACTACTCCACCAACTTCATCACTACTCACTACTTCATCATCTAACACCAACGCCATCTACCACCACTAGTACTTTCATAGACAATCACAAACATCCATGCCCACAGCAGGATTCGAACCCGCAGCCTTTTGGCTGGAGAGCGGATAAGCTAACCACTCAGTCAAACAGGCCTTTTCTCTTGGCATCTCGTCAATTGCCTCTTGCAGGTCTACAAGTTTCTATTTGGTCTGAATCCAGCTTGTTCATCACCTAGCTTCCTGTACACAATCCATCTCAACAGTTTCTCAAGTATACTTGCATAAATCTTACCAGGAATACTCAGTAGGGAAATACCTCTATAATTCTCACATTTTTTATTTCCTTTTTTATATATGGGTACTATGCCAGCTCTACTCCAATCATCTGGAATTTGTATCTGTGTCCAGACCATCTGAACTATGCAGTATAGCCACTGCAAGATTTTTATAGCAACATACTTCAGCATTTCTGGTTGAATATCATTTACTCCCACTGTCTTTCCATATTTCATGCTTTTGATGGATTTTTCTACTTCAAGTATGGATACGTATTCCTAATTACATGCCTACTGAGTGTTTTTTTTACCACAGTGCTGTCATGCTTGTTTCGTTTAGAAATTTTTTGAAGTAATTACTCCATACATCAAGGATATCTTTTCCTCCGGTTTTCATTCCACCTTTATCATCTCTAATTCATTTTACAGCACTCTTTCATTCATTTCTGAGCTTTTTCAACAGCCTCCAGAATAATTTGCCACATTCCTTCCTGATAATTATTTTTTATGTTCTTGCTAAAGTCTTCCCATTACTTGTTTAGCTAGTTTTACACATTCTTTAGTTTTTTACATTTGTCTCTGTATTCTCTAAGAGCACAAGCTGACTTATTTGCCAAGAATTTTTGATATGGTTAGTTCTTTTCCTTTACTGCCTCTTTAACTTCCTGAGTTCACCATGGAGGTCTGATTTTTCTATCCTTGCAGGCAACCTCACCACATGCCTCTCTGGCTGAATCAATCAGTGTTTTCTTCAGGGCTTGCCACTGAATCTCCAAGGTTTGGTTCCTGTTCTCAAACTCTTTCATTTTTTCTTCAATAATCTTTGTGTATTTTAGTCTACAGTTCACATATGAGAGCTGCTCAACTTTTATTCGCTTTAAAACTTTCTTATATGTTCTTCTTTTCAGTATAAAATTCAATTTTATCCTGCTCAAGACATCCAATTTTAAATCCTCTGTGCACTATAGTGTCCTGCACCAGTGAGAAAACATCACTATCAACAATAAGATAGTCAATTATATTTAAGACTTTTCTTACCTTGCCTCTTCTCTCCATGTGAATTTATGCACATTTTTATGTTGGAACATTGTGTTGATAACAGTCCATATCCTGAGCAGAAATCCAACAGGTATTTGCCATTATTATTTGCATTGCTCTTTTCCAAAGAACAATGCAAATCTTCTCCAAATTTTCCAAAAACATTTCTGTATGTCTGACAATCATTTCCTACTCTGCTATTTAGATCCCCAACAAAGACCAACTTTTCCTTTTTTCATTGTGTCAGATGCTTTCTCTAAAGCCTCAAAAAATTCCTTCTGTGGAACCATAGGAACAAATAAGTGTCATTGTCCAGTTTCCCATTCTAATATTTGCCCACATCACTCTACTTGATATCTCCTTTCAGTCATCCCTATTATGTTGTTCTGGTACTTATCCAATTCCTCAGCCAGATCCATTTCTTTGCCATTCAGGCTTCTTATGTTGATAGTACCGATCTTCAACCCCAATATCACCAGAGTTGGGGGTTGGGATATGGTTCAGGATTTGTTCCAGTAGCTAATTTTTCACTGTTTACCCTGGTTCCCTGGCAAAAACAACAGCAGCCATGTTTAATCAGGCAATGTCCCAGCCAGCATGAAATTTTGTCATGTTGTACCACCATTTTATTTGTGGTTTAAGCCAATAACAACACAATTTGGTTGGCTAAATCTCAAATTGCCAGCCCTTCCTCATTCATTCAGTATTCTGGTAGATATCTAACAGGGTGCACCACGAGAAGGTGAGGATTGGACATTAAGTCGAAAGCCCTGGTCAGTTCGCTGCATTCCTTTAAAGGCTATATGGAGGTTTTCTTTCAGTTATACAGCTTTGATCCCCTTACATCCAGATGTATGGGATATGAAAACAATATGCAGTAAAGATAAAGCAGGAAATACAGTATCCAAACCATCCTATATCCGAGAGAAATATATATAAAACAGAAGGACTGAAATCAAAAATATTATTACTCATAGTGCAGAAGATATCCTTACATTCACAACCAACAGAAAGAAAAACAAATGGTTCAATAATGTATGTAAAGATGCTATAAAGAAACGTAATAAGCCGAGGTTAAAATGGCTATAGGACCAATCACCAAAAATAGTGAGAATTATGGGTCCTATATAAATTTAACTAGTAAAATATTTTGTGGAGAGAAAAAGGCTGGCTGACAAAAAATTAATTGAAGTGAAAATAATACAAATAACTCAAAGTTCTTCAGATGCAGCAGGACACTTAAAAGAAAATATAAACCACAAACTCGAATACTGAGGAGAGTTAATTACCCAAGAAAAGAAACTGTTGAGGAATTCAGACAATATTTTGAGGGACTACTAAATAAGATATTAAAATAAGTTGATAAATAAGTTAATAAATCACTCCCGCCAGGTGAAAGAAAACCTTACATCAGCGGTACAATGTTTAGGAGAAAATACTGAAGAAACCACAATTTAGAAGCCAACTCTAACTGACGTTGAGAAAATTAGTAAAGTGCTAAAAATAATAAAGTAGCCAGTGAAAATAAATTATATCAGAACTTCTAAGATTTGGAGGAACATCTTTAATGACTGAGATTTATTAACTCATCAAGCTGATGTGGCAAAAAGAAGAAATTTCAGTTGACTGAAATACAGTAATACTGTGCCATATTTTTAAAAAAAGAGTCCCTATGATAACTATTAACTATAGAGGTATTTCTCTCTCTTGGACACTTGCCAGAAAATACTGTCTGCACTGATCTGGAAAAGAATTAATGTATATGCTTCAAACATTATAGGAGAATATCAGTGTAGCTTCTGCAAGGGAAAGTCAATGATAGATCATATTTTCACTCTCAACAACTGCTAGAAAAACATGAATTTGAGAATTACATTTAATATTTGTGGACTATAAAGGTATAGGTTTTCCAGGAACATTCGTCAAGTTCTAAAATAAAATCTAAACTATGCGGGCCTGGTTGGCCGAGTGGTTAGTGTATCTGCTCTCCAGCCTAAAGGCTACAGGTTCGAATCCTGATGTGGGCATGGATGTTTGTGATTGTCCATGAAAATACTAGTGGTGGTGGTGGTGAGCAATAGATGGTGTTGGTATAGGTGATGCAGTTGGCTGTAGTTTGAATAGAATGAGTGGTGAAGACTGAGAGTTGTAGAATGGGTGCCCTTGCCCCTCCCTCAATGAATCTTTGGCCTCCTTGGAGGCATCACATAACATTATAATACTAAGGAGATGTTCTGTCACCAACCCAGTTCAATCTAACACTGGAAAATGTCATTAGAGACCTAAATAAACAATGCAGAATGGAAATAAATGGTAACAATATACTATTGGCTTATGACAATGACATTGTTATAGACATAAGCTGATATTGTGAGGATGTTATACACAATGCCTTGATCTAATTTAATCATGGCAAGTAAGAATGGGTCTTGTCATAAATGAGGAAAAGACTAAATATATGTGCATTTCAAGAACCTGTGAAGATCGATCCACCTTGGGTGTTGATAATTATATCTTTGAGCAAGTGGATAACTTGAACTATCTAGGAGTGAACATTAACAGCTACAATGATATGCATCAAGAGATAGAGGAGAGAATTGAGAAGGCCAATCATAGATATTTTGCAATTTTACGACTCCTAAGTCTAGTATATTATGAAGAAAATCCAAAGAAAAACTATTTAAGTTATCTATGATCAATATTAACCTATAGTTGTGAAAAATGGTCAATAACAAAGGGAGATAGAAAACTTATCACGTTTGAAAGAAAAGTACTTAGAAAAATTTGTGGGCAATCTTACAATCAAAATACTGGGCTGTATGAACAAAAACATAATGAGGAACTGTGAAACCTGTTTCAGAGACCCAACATCCTATCATTGATATAAGCAAGAGAATTGAGTGGTTTTTGGTCATGTTTGGAGAGTAGATGACCAGATAAATCAAACATGTACTTAGAAATAAAATTGACAAGGAAAGATCCACAGGAAAACCCCCAACAAGATGGATAGTTGTGGTAATGAAAGACTTAAGACAATGTAAGACTTGAGATAATTTACACCACATTTAGCTTATAACAGAGGCTGATGGCAAAATGCAGTGATGGTAGTATTAAACCTAAATGGTTTCATTAAGTTAAAGAAGAACATCCATGAGGTCTTCATTTGCAGTCTTTTTCCACAGCTTCCACTTACAGCTCTTTATTGTCAGCCTCCAAATTTTCAGTTAGCAGTACTATCTTGTCACCAGCCTCTTGTATGACTTTGTCATTACTGAATCCTGTGAATGCATGAGCATATATTTTCAGCAACTTTTTCCAAACACCATTTATATATTCTACTGTTACTCTACTCCATCTTTGTACACTGCAAGATATTACATTTCTTCTGAAAATCTGAGCGTTTTCTCACCCTTATTGGCAACAATAGCCTGAGCAAAAGCATTTCTTAAGTAATATGTCCTGAAAGCAGCAATAACACCCTGGTCTACAGATTAGAGGAATGAGATGATATTCAGTGAATGTGTTAATGATATAGCCGTTTTAAATATAAGTAGTCATATGTCGCATATATCTTAAGTCAAGGACAATGCATGTCACTTTGAAGTCATAACAAAGTCTGAAGATACCTCAGTAATGGCTAATGTGAATAGTTTCACTAGTTTTTCAGATACTTAACGCAAAAATTATGCAACTGTATTCTCTCTCTCTCATACTGTTTCATCATAAAAACAGATAACAAACAAATATAATCGTATGTATGGATAATAAAAGAATATGTTTAAAATACAGATAATTTAATGAAGCAGTAATTATTACTAATTAAATTACCTTGTCCATATAATCAGTTGCTGTTACAAAATTGAAAGCATCTTCAAGTTTTGCCTTCAAGGTGATGGACTTTGAAGAAATCCATTTATTCTGTGGCACTTCTAGCTGATATAAGACAGCAATAAGGGCAACTAGTATAACCACAGCTTTCCAAAAAAAACCCTGAAAATAAAAAATGTAGGTAGAAAACAAAAACTGACATGATATCATTCTCTATTACTAGAATGACAGTTGGAAAATTATAATTAAAAAATAAAAATAAAATTCAGAATATCATGTTGGAGGCTTAATGGAGTGTATACAGCACTCGGAAAGGATTAACATAGGTTTAATACTTCCTATATTTCGTCCTAGTCACTAGGACATCTTCTGGGATTACAAAAAAAACTAATGTAACATGAACACAAATAACCTACAATACTAAGCCAAATCACGTGGGTAACACCAAAGTCCTATCTAGGTGGAGCGCCCTCTAAGGGCAGTTGTAGGCTGCCTGGAATGTAAGGTGGGATCTCTGGTGATGAGTGTTTCCCAAATCTTAGGAAGCTTAATGCAACTGTATTTATTAAGATTTGGTTGATTTCTGAGAGCTGCTGCTGCTTCTAAGAATAGTCTCTCTTTCTTGAATTTGCTGTGGTGGAGTATGGTGGTTTTCTTCCAAGAGACCCTGTGGGTGGTGTCCAAGATATGGTCAGCCAAGCCTGACTGACCATAGTTGTGTTTAGATATGTAAGATTTGTGTTCCTCCAGGCAGATGAATGCTGATCTTTAGTAGAACGAATAAGGGTAGCAAGTTTGCGGCGGGGCTTATATGCTGTGTGTAGGTTGTACTTTTTTAGAATCTCGGCTATTTTTTCGGATGTAGGGTATGGTGATGGCATTTTTAAACTCTTGTTGACGAGAAGGCCGGGAAATGGGGGAGGAACAGATCATTCTTTTGATACTATGATCGCTTTGATACTAGCGATCATAGTATCAAAAAAATAATCAGTTCCTCCCCCATTCCCCGGCCTTCTCGTCAACAAGAGTTTAAAAATGCCATCGCTAGTATCAAAGTGATCATAGTATCAAAAAAATAATCAGTTCCTCCCCCATTCCCCAGCCTTCTTGTCAACAAGAATTTAAAAATGTCATCACCATACCCTACATCCGTGGCACATCCAAAAAAACAGCCAAGATTCTAAAAAAGTACAACCTACACACAGCATATAAGCCCCACCGCAAAATTGCTAACCTTATCCGTTCTATTAAAGATCAGCTCCCTCCTCTCTGCCTTGCCTAGAGTTTACAAAGTACCCTGTTCCTGTAAGCTGGTATACTTTTGGACAGACAGGAAGATCGGCATCCATCTGCCTGGAGGAACACAAGTCTTACATATGTAAACACAACTATGGTCAGTCAGCCAAGGAAGAAAACCACCTCTTGGAAGAAAACCACCATGCTCCCCCACAGCAAATTCAAGAAAGAGAGACTATTCTTAGAAACAGCAGCAGCTCTCAGAAATCAACCAAATCTTAATAAATACGGTTGCATTAAGCTTCCTAAGGTTTGGGAAACCCTCATCACCAGAGGTCCCACCTTACATTCCAGGCCGCCTACAACCGCCCTTAGAGAGTGCTCCACCTAGATAGGACTTTAGTCACCCACGTGGTTGGGCTTAGTATTGTAGGTTATTTGTGTTCATGTTACATTAGTTGTTTTTGTAATCCCAGAAGATGTCCTAGTGACTAGGATGAAATATAGGAAGTATTAAACCTATGTTAATCCTTTCTGAGTGCTACATACATTCCATTAAGCCTCCAACATGATGTCCTCACAGCACTTAGGCCTCTACACAAAAATTCAGAATAGCTTGCCAAAAATGTGACACGTGGCTTATAAAACTGAGAAAGAGTAAAGAATACTGAAAGGAGTTTCTCAGCTCTCAAATCTGATGTCATTAAAATATGCAAAGGTCCTTGGGAGCCCAAGGGAGTACTGGGACCATTATGGGCTGGTGATCACAGAAATATAGTCCCCTACCAGTAAACCTCACCTTACAGTGGTATGGCCAGTTTCCACAAATAGGGCTCTAGTAATGCAAGAGTATTGCTGCCTCCAAAGCATATCTTCCCTAGTTAGTGGAAATGCCAACCAGATCTCTAAGTGGCAGATACCTTTCATCACTTGGTGAAATACTGCTACTCTGCTCGTTTGGAGGTGTGAAGTGACCACTGCCATGTTTCATCTCCAGAGTAATGTTTCCAGTTTCTATCCCACCCCTTTCTTCTGAATTGCAGGTGGGCAATTCAGAAGAAAGGTGGGCAGTTATTGAACTAAAGAGCCAGTACCTGCATACTCTGAGGATAGCAGTAAAGCAGCTTTTGCAGACTAAAAACCAGATACGTCTCAGGACTGAACTGGTAAGGAATCTATTAGAGACTTCCTCATCAGCTGGCAAAATTAGTTTCCTGACTCAACCCTTCCATGAAAGACAGACAAATATTAGTGTTTTAACTGCAAATGTAAAAAAAAATTGTATAAAAAATAATAAAGAAATATGAAAACTATATCAACAAAATTGTTAAAAAATTATGTACCAAAAAAACAGCAGTATTTCTTCCAAAAACAAAACACACTTCTGCTGCATCCATTTCACCAACATTCATGGCATCTATACAAACATTAATGATATACACCACCACTTACAGACATTAAACCTGATCTACCATTCCTGACTGAACCTCAATTGGCACCCTTCATGACCCCCCCCACACACACACACACATCACCTATCCCAACTACATCTTCCATCATGCATTCTGTAACAGGTAGGAGCATGTGCCTTTGTTGAAACAAGCACCCCTTGCCAAAGGCTATCCAACCTGTAATCCCCATATTTTGATCTGATCTGCTTTGGCACAAGATTACCGTACCTCACACTGTAGCCGTTATTTTCTGCCTTTATCACTCCCCTAATTCTGACAACCATGGTGCCCTTTTTGACTACTAATTGTTAAGTTGATTTTTTCATACAATCTAATCATCCAAATTATAAGACTGTCCTCCTAGGATACTTTAGGGAAGCTGAATGATTTGCCGTAAATCATGATCTATCAGAAATAGTTACACTACTAACCAAAATACCAGACAATACTCATCATTCTAACACTCTAGACCTTTTCTTAACCAACCAACTCTCCTTCTAAATACATTGTAGATGTCTTCTCTCCTCTTGGCAACTCTGATATCCAAGTTTCCTTTCTAAAGATTGTTTGCCCAGTCAATCTCATCCTGGTAACCTAAGGAGATCAAACTGGAATGACCTCTAGAATTTTATGCCTCTTTGCCATGGTTAAATTATTGATCCTGATCCAAATATCTGCACTGAATTAGTAACTGAAACAATCCAAACTGGAGTGGAGCCTTCATTCTCATTTCCACTGCAAAACACCAACCCTTACCTAAGTCCTCGTTCTCTAAAAAATATGCCTCTGCAGTCAGTAGCGTACTCAGGATTTAATCTTGTGTGTGTGTGTGGGGGGGGGGGTTAGACAATTTGAGAATACATACTATGCATCGCATACAACCAACCTATGACTGAGCATCTGCAATAATCACTAATTCATAAGTAGTATAGAAATAGAAGACACCACACAACATAAATTTTTTAAAAAAATGAATTTTAATTAGGGAAAGATTTTTGGAAAATTTTCTAGTGTTTTCTTCCTTTTTCTTTGGGGGGAGGACTAAGGGAGCAGAACTCTTAGTCCCCCCTCTAGGTGCACCACTGTCTGCAGTCCATGATAAATATGCTGCATATGTTCAATGGCAAAAACTGCAGCTTTTCACTAGCAATCCAAAACAAGCATTATAAAAAAGATTATTAACAATTTCAAAGCAGACTTCATAAGAATGAGATACAATAAGCTTGCTTCCTGCTTAAACTGGCAGTCAAGTCTTCTGATCCTGCACGACTGTTGGCCTCAAATCTCTCTCTCTAGTAACATGGTAGTCTTATTTAAGGACAAAGCATACCTCTTGACATTTATATCCAACTCTAGTTAGACGACCTAACTAGACGACCAAGGCAAATATCTCCTACATTACTACAAACTGCCCCATCGCATACCTCCTCTGATCTTTTGCCTGAAGGACATAAGGAACCTGATTAATATTAATAGTAATAAGGCTCTTGGTCCAGATAGTATTCCTCAATTTTTGCTCAAAACTTGTGCCCAAGAATTAACATCTGTCCTGTATTGCCTATATAAGCTATCATATTAATCTGATATCTATCCGACAGCATGGAGGTAAGCCTTTATCTAGCCTGTGCCCTATAAAGGTAGATAAAAGTCAGCCAAACTAAATTCCCATTGTTCTCATCTTAGTACTCTCAAAAGTGGTGGAGATGATTAACAACCAGCTTCTTCACCACCTGGAGACCCATCAATTAGAAATCACTACTATGGATTCCACCACTCATGCTGAAGTAGACCTGTTGACCTTATCCACCTTTGTACAGAGACCATGGAAAGATTTGGACTCTTGGTATTTCAAAGGCATTTGACCATGTCTGGCATTGAGGCCTCCAGAACAAACTACCATCTCATGGTCTTACTCCTGCACTTTGTGATGAGACTGCCATCTTTGTTTCTGGTTGTTCATTGCATCTCATAGTGGATGGCTTTCTTTCATCAGATTTCTTTATCAATGCTAAGGTACCTCAAAGTTCTGTACTCCTGCCCACACTGTTACATCGATGACCTTCTCTCTGACTTCAAATCCTATTCATAATTTTGGACAGTACTCTCCATTCCTCTTCTTCATTCAAGAAACCCAGTACTCAAATGACTGAAGCCTCAAGATCTTCCATAATCAATGATTTAAATAGTAATCTCTTCACCATGTTCCAATATCATTTCAAAATCACTTTTCTCTTTCTGGGCTGACTGTCACATCCAGCTTCTCTTGGCAAAGGCATATTACATCAATAACCTCTCCAGCCTCTAAAAGACTTGTTATTTTTTGTTCTAAACATTATTTCTCTTCTGTTTAATAAGTCTCAGATCTAACCAATCTTGGAATACTGTTTGCATTTGAGGTAGTCCATACAAAACCTACTTAAGATTCTTGATAATATACATAAAAGAATAATCTGCCTACTAGGTGATCCCTCTCTTGCAGACTCCTTTCAGTCACTTTCACATAAGCACTTTGTTTCTGCACTATGCCTTCTCTATAGATAATTTCATGGGCACTACTTTGATGAACAATCATACACTGTTCAACTCCAAACATAATGAATGAGCTTTTGCAACCACTTCTGTTCTTTGGAACAACTCTCCCATACTGGTTTTTTCCACTTTTGTACAAATCTCCAACTCTTCTCATGTTTCTCTCATAGAGCAGTGCATGACTGGAATGGCTTGCCTTTGGAGGTTGTGAGCACAGATGGTGTGAATTTAAAAGGCATGATGATAATGGATGTAAGTGATATGTGGTCTACCTTGATGAGTCAGTCCCTGACTCCCCAGAGGTCTCTTGTAATAACAATTATGCTAATATTTGTAACACGGACAACATTAACAGTACATGTGATTAATTTCTATGTGTACAGTGAATTCACTGCAATGATGTACTTGAATATATTATTATTATTATTCCTCACACCTCCAAGGAGTCCGAAGACTCATCACAGGAGGACACCTACAACTGTGTCAACCACTACACCGAACCTCTACTACGAATCATCTCCATCAACCGCCCACCTCCACCACCACCACCATAACTAGTATTTTTTGTCTGTAAATTACGTGTGTTCTGAAGGGCCGATTTGTTTGTATGCGAGATGAAAAACACGAGTTTCCAGGAGAAAAAACCCTGCTACCTCCGTATGAGATGGTGTATATATATATATATATATATATATATTTTTTTTTTTTTTTTCTTTACAATCCATAATAGCACTCTAGGATTTGTGACTAACATCAATTAAATGCCTTTTTTGTGCTAATGACTAAGCATTCAACAATACATTTACATAATGCTTTGTCATACAATGACAAAGCATTCAACAAACAATACAGTGTTTGATTCAACTAATTACAACACTTGATGCTACAAAAAATATTCAAAATAAGAAAGTAAATGAATAACATTGAAAAAGTAACTTGAAGTGATAGTGAATTGAAGAGAGAGAAAACACAATGGTTTTAAATATATGAATCTGACTGTGCAAATTCTCGGATATGTTTTTAAAAAAACTGGATGATGCTGTCTATTTTTGGATAAATACTGAAGAAATTGATAGGTTTATAAATGTGCAAAGAATGACTTACAGTCACCAGGCTTCCACAGAGTCAAAAGAACTCATGGAGGTCCTCAGTATGAAGTGATGCTAATCGAATTGCACCTTTAAACTTATTTACCAAAATGAATTCTACTTACCTTCTACTCTCCATTCAAAGAACCCACTTGTTACTCTCTATAAGCCTTCTGGGGATAACCTGCAGTTCTCCCTATCACCTACTCCTGCACAGTAGCTCCCATCTATCAAAAAAACTTTTATCCTATTCGCTAAGCTCTGCAAGCTACTCTCCTAATCTATCCTTATACTCATTCTACAGCCTCTGGGTCATTTCCAGCATTTTCTTGTTACCTTTTGATATTCAAAAGACTACATCTGGATCAGAGCAGAGTAATTCAGATACAGACTAAACAGTACATTACAGAAAGGCACAGTTATATTCATATTTCAACTTATCAGTATCATCCTTCTTAATATGGTGGCCCTTTTCTGGTTAACTTTCTAACTGTTGCAACATATTCCTCTGGCTAAAATGCAATATTTTACAACTGACATCATTAAACTGCCATCTCTATTCATTTCATAACTCAACTAGCCTATTCAAATCATACTGAGATGACACTACAATTTGTCATAAGGTATTTCTCAAATGCCCATGGGAAAAAAAAAATTACCTGTATCTCCATTATCACCCTATTACAAAATGATAGTGGAAACGAGAGTGCCCTTTAAAAACCCATGCAGCTTTCTGCAGAGATTATTTTTCCAGCTTTGTATTCTTACCTCAACTTCTCCTGCACCATCCTGAAACACAAACGGTTAACAGTTACATCACTGATTTTGATCCCTCATCCCATCCCCCCCCCAATGAAGTGGTACTATCTTCCTATATGCTAAGAAATCTCTGATGTGTAACCTATACTGAACAACCAAGTCAAAGGCATTAATTATATCCTTTGCACACTGAGCTCCTGCAGCTCAGGTGGTTTCAACAATGTCTTTAGATAAAAATACCTGGATTCATTTACGACATGAAAAACTCCTAAAAAGAAATTCTTTCTATCAAACTCATCTATCTTTATGCTTTTTTTAGCAAATGGCTATAACCACAGAAAATAGAGAAAATGCCTCCTCAAATCCTCTCCATTTCTTAATAGAAGAGGCCACAGCAAAACTGTTACTATATCATATATTCAGGACACATCTGAACACATATCCAGTGTGCTTAATAAATATATATGCTCCACACCATATGTAAACTATATATCAAACTGGCAACCCTCATCCATTCACCTTAGGACAAACTCTCTCCCTGTACATGTGACTTGGCTTGACATGTCCTGTACATCTGACTTGGCTTACTATAGACAGACAAGAGAGGTCTTATCTTGACATTAGCCTAAGGACCCTACGAAACACATTCATCACTATCATTATGGTAAGTTTAGACTAACAGACTGTACCTTAAACACCCCCTCTCCCTCTTCTCACAAGATTTGATGGAAGAAAACAAAGTGCTACACAGAAGTTATTACAAGTCAGAGAGAGACAGACTGTTTTTGGAATTAACAGCAGTTTTAAAACATTTCTCAAACCTGGACAAGTATGGCTGTATAAATATATCAAAAATCAAGAAGGCAGTCATTTTAAGATCAAATTAATATTTGCAGTCTCCCTTTGTAATCAACAACAGATGGAGCCAATTAAGACTTAGACTTTAGTTCTTTGTGTTGTCTGTTACAATTTTAAAATGTTCCTGATATTAACTAATTATTGCTGTTTTTGTAATGTGAAAAACTGATTTTGAAGATGTTGGGTATAAAATCATCAAAGTATCACCAGTTAAATATTTTATTTATTTATTTTCTCATTAGTGTCTTGTGTTGTGAGTTCAACTGTTATAAAAAACTATTATGAATTGCTAACACAAGCCTTTTTACCTGTCTTATAAATGCTTTTCATAACTGAAGGTGAGTTAGCCAATGCCATGGAGATACTCTACGCCTACAAATGTGAGACCGTGAGACCCTTCAACACTTCTGTGCATCTCAGAAGGAGAATCCATTCTGATAATAGGGTAATCAATCCATCTTGTGGGATGAGTTATTTATTATTATATGTTGGAAAGTTAACTTTTCTTTTATGAACATTGTAGTTTTTAAAGTGGTAACTATTTTGCTTGTATAACACTTGGAAAATTTTACACATAAAGCACGTGATTTTGCGTGTTGGTGACCAATTCATACATTCTTTATTTCTTTCACCCCTTCAGCATGAATTGACTTGGCAATCTGTCAGCCCCAGTTCTATGAACTGTGGGTGTACAATAGCAATAATTCTCCTCCCAGAAACTTAGATTTTTCATCTAAAAAAAACCCCTTTCACATATTGTCTAAGTGTTTTGGACAGAAAAATAAAAAAACACTGCCTAACACATTTCCTGCATAGTAATATTAAATGCTTTTCTCCCCCATACATATTAAATACACTCATAGGATATTCATTAACCATTTCGTCAGTTGATGTTACTCTAGAACTATCTCTGGCAACCAAAGGATCCCTCTTTTTTTCATATTTCTTTTACTAGCTGCATAACTAAAACTACTCACCAAGATTGCTGTTTTTTCCTCCAGCTTCTTTTCATATTTTATTTTCTCCTGTATCACTTTTCTTATTTGTGCCTCCTAATGTTCATGCAACTGTTCACTATTCTACTACTTATGTCTCCTCCATAACTTCCTCTTCAGTGCCTGATCTTATTATATATTTACTTCATACCTACCTTGTTAATCCTCTAACTCTAGGAATGCCATCTGACTTAGCTACTTTCATATTATTATTTCTGGATAGGATAGAAATGCATCTGATGTATCTGCTTCAGATGAAGTCACTAATGTATCTAACCAAGATTAAACCACTATTTGAATTAAAGCACAAGAAAAATTTTCTATAGTCATCAAAAGAATCTGAACCCAAAATTTCTAAATGCCAAAGCTACATCAAAACATAGTCGCAAAGACATAGATGGGCAGTAAGTTATGAATTTGAGATTTTTTATTTTTTACTTATAGAGAATTCTGAGAGTGATGCTCATATTTGCATTAATCATTTGAAATCAACATTATGTTATTACTATCTAATGCATGATTTATTATCATTTTGATTACTGAAAATACACAAACAGTTATAGTTTTAAGCGAAACTATGACAAAATATTTCATGCTAAATGGTGAAATTTCTAGAAATTTATATGGGAAAAATTAAAAGTTCAAAGTTCACATATATAAAGAGCTGAAGAATATGGACAGCATCAAACAAAAGGAATAAGAATTACATGCAATAAAGGCTAACAAAACTAAGAAATGGAGACAAAGCATCTCATTATATCACTAGAAAACAATGCTAATGATTTAAAATAGTGAGAACATTTGACACATGTTAGAGAATCTTGGAATTATCTAACTTGTGCTAAATAATTTAGACTAGGGCCAAATGATTAGCACATCTCTAACCAAAATGCTGAAGGTTCAACTTCCACAGTGAGCATGAATGTTTGTGATTGTCTTTAGGTGGGAGGTGAAGTTACTTGAAAAAGTTCTATGTTTAGTCTCTAGAGCAGAGTTTCCAGATTATGTAAAAAAAATTAAAAAATACTATATATATTATTGATAACCTCCATGGAGTCAACACTCATTGTGTGAAGCCCACTCAACCAGCAACATGTCTATCAATGAGTTTTGAAATTATTTACACTACCTGCATTCACAATGCACTCCAGCAATGCATCCACTTCTTTTTATAAACCCTTTTGTATTAATCTGATAAAATCCCTTAACCAACACTTCAAGGTCTCTATCATATCGGCTCTTTTCCTCCTATCCACCAACCTCTGTAATCCACATTCTCTCAAACACTCTTCATAGCCAACATTCCAGAGTTATTGTAGAGATTCTATAACTTACCAATTTGCCAACATTATAGAGATTCTATAATTTGCCAATATTATAGA
The DNA here is from genome assembly GCF_054136105.1 of Typopeltis vanoorti. Lineage (NCBI taxonomy): Eukaryota > Metazoa > Arthropoda > Arachnida > Uropygi > Thelyphonidae > Typopeltis > Typopeltis vanoorti. The sequence goes on along the minus strand of NC_143563.1, from coordinate 91,693,776 downwards.
GATTCTGATATCACTTTGGTTATTTGTCTTTGGGTTCTCTTTCTCTAGTGTTTCAACATTAAAATGAAAACTAGGTAACTAAATCTGAGCACAATAGTCCATATGTGGTCTCACCAATGCCTTATATAGATGCACTACCACTTCCTTATCCATACATATCAATGTTCTTTTTATCATAGCAACAATATGATGTGCAGTCTTTAAAACATGTGCAATGTGCCCTTGGAACTTGTCCACTGTCCACCATCACTCTAAAATTCTGAATCTCATCCACTTCCTGAAGTACATCTCCACCAATATAGTGTGTGTGTGTATCCTCCTAATTTACGCTCACGAGTAGACGTACACTTTTTACCGTGTAGGCATCTGGAACCGAAATCGTACGAAATAGGTTAGTTACTCCTTATTCCTGAAGGTATCTTATGTCTGTAGAAGCGTGTGTTCAAGGGGCCGGATGGCCTGTATGCGGGAGGAAAAACCTCAGGTAAACTGGGGAGAAAAACCCTGCGGCCCACGCCCAATGCCGGCTAACTTGGCTATGTCTGTTAAAAATTAATAAAATGTATGCTCGTTTTTAACTCCATTATTATTGAAATAAATAAATATAAATGCCACTCACAATGTCTTAAGTAACCTTATTCTGCTTAAAAATGGAAATTTTCATTAAGGTGTTGCTGCTTATTTCAGCAGTGTTGTAAGTAGCGTAAATAATCTCGTATTTGTTAACTTGTATGGTTATAACACCCTTAAAAGTTACATTTCATGGAACGCAAAACACGCAACTACATAGAGAACCAGAAGCATGTGTCAATAAGATCACCTTCAAGAGTGGGTCTGTTTGATATTCAAATTTAAAGGCTTACCATGCTGCCGGTCAATGTCCTTGCAATTCCGTTCTCTTCTATTGTTTAAATCCTCATATTGTGCAAAGAAAGTACAAATTTCTTTGGGTTTTCATGTGTTAAATAAATGCAATTTTGCGCCGCATCCAACTGTATGCTGCGTGCACTACACCAATTCCGTTACTACGAAAGGTTCATCGATCGTTCCTCAGACCAAAATAAAAACTTATCCCATGCAATATTGCTCTACAACAGCTGTCTGCTCCAGAATCCGGTCGGTCATCAAGCGCCACCTCTAACTAAAAATGAATTTAATAATTAAATTTTAAGGGTAGGAAACCATTACTCAAATCTTTGTGAAGTAAGAAATAAGTTACATTTTAAAACTCAAACAACAAACAAAATTAAGATAATAACGAAGGGGTCTCAAGATGGTTTTTACTCCTTTGAAGTATCTGAAATTTACATTGCAAATCACTGAAATCAGCTTTCAAGATACAAACCCTTTTAAAAGCCCTAAGCAAGTTTATAAAAGAAAGAAATCTGTTAAAGCCGTTTATTCCCAGCAGGTTTATCAATATCAACAAACGATATTTACCATATACATATTTTATGTAATTGCACTTTTTATTATTATTATTATTATTATTATTATTATTATTATTATTATTATTATGTGACACCTCCAGGGAGTCCAAAGACTCATCGAGAGAGAGTGTGTCAACAGAATCGAACGATTGGTGCCCTTTCAACTACTAACCGCGCTCAAACTTGCTTAACTTTTTGCAAGCCATTAGTAGCAGAGGTTCTACCAATCGACCAACCTTTCATTTGATGCTACATTATATGTATTTTGTTGGCACCATACCAGCTGTACAAATGGCATACTGAGATCTTTTGGAATAACTCAACTCTTAGGCTACTTCTCGACACATGGTAGATTTGATATACTGCTTATATTTATCTTCATGCTACTGTATAAGTATAAAAAAATCAGCTAACGCCTATGTTGTTCCCGTATAGATAGTAGGCAGGGCCATTTACCCTATCTAACTTTTGGAGACTGAGTGGGCACTTCAATCTCCACTGGTAGCCAATCAGAGAGATAGCTGGTCCAGGGCTATCACTGATTCATCGGCATGCAGTGAAGAAGGCAGCAAGCTAGTGGTCTCTAACCCTAGCACAAGATTTTTATTAATGTCTGAAAATAGTGCGGGTTCAACGGTCGATTTTCTTGAGTTTACGGGACGAAAAACCCGAGTTTCCGGGAGAAAAAACCCACTAGCCCGTGCCAGATATCGACTAACTCGGGAACCGGCCGGAAAAAAGGCTTAGAAAAATTTCCTCTAGTCGGCGACTAGAGTTGAACCACCAAATCCTTTCTTCGTGCGGTCAAGCGCCGTAGAGAGCAAACGCCACTTCTACTTAGCTAGACATAAATAGGATGAACATATTTACTTGAGACAAAAACGGGACACAGGGATGGCAAAAACGGGACGAGATTATATAATAATCTGTATGCATGAAAAAGTAAGATGGTAAAAAAAGTTTTATTACATAAAAATATTGAGCTAACCATTATTTTTCGGTGACAGAACCCATACAAAAACTTAGGTAGACGTAGAGGGGGGGGTTGTATATCGCCACGATCGTACCATTTCTCCGATGAAGTGATCTTATGCAGCAAATTTCGGTCTTTCAACACCTTATCATAAAACTTCTCACACTCCATCACACGATTTTGTCTTACAACTAACATAGTCTCAACACTTATTCCTTTGACCTTAGAAATCCTTAGATTTCTCCTTTGACCACATGCTGTTTATAACAGAAAATATTCTCTCAACAGGTGCTGTACTTCCTGGAAGACAAAGAATAAACTTTACAATATTACAAAAGTCTTGCAACTCTAGGCGTTTTTCGATCATTTCAGAAAAAATCTGTACCCATCTATCTCATACAGGAATGTTTTCTTTATTCCATGTATCCAATGCCTCACAATTATAGATTTTATGAGGGTCCACAGATCCACAAACAATTATAGGTTATGAATAATAATTTATGATTGACCAATATTAAAGTATATTTATCGTTTTTATTAAAAACGGGACAAAATTGGCATTTTTATTACAAAGACGGGACGGCCGAGAAATATAAAAAAAAAGGTACTGTCCCGTTCAAAACGGCACGTATGGTCAGCCTATGTAAAAGCCTAATAAGAATTATTTACATTTAAGTGCCTGTGTAATCGTATGACAAACTTTTATATTCCATAGCTCTAGACTGCCAAAAGAAAGAACATTATAGGTCATATTCAATTCACGACTAGATTTGAACTCATAGAACTTTTCTGTTGTTCTGTTCAAACATAGTTGTTCTATACAATCGGATAACCTCGTAGGTTGATTGAGACCTGTGAACTCATAGTATTTTCAACAATTACGCAACATAGGGTTTAGGATAATGAGGTGGCATCAGTTATCTGACGGACTCACTTCCCCAATTTCTGGACAATTATGGATAGCATGCACTCAGCTAACAGCGATGGCTAAGAGTGAATATGAATACCAGATGTTTACTCATTTCTAGTTTGTTAAGGCTGAAAAATACGACCTACTATCTACCTTTGAGGAATTAAAGGTGTCAGAGGCATTATCGTTATCATTATCATTACGGGAGCCTCTAGGGAGTCTTTAGACTCATCGAGGGATGCTCTAAACATCATGCCACACAACTATACGGCATTCTCACAGTATCTATTATACCTTGCCTTGAACTCACTCACTGTCATAACACCCACAACAGCCTCTGGTAGCTTATTCCACTCATTTACCACTCTAAAAGTAAAGAACCCAGCTCTAACACCCTTGCTAACCACACTCTTGCCCAGCTTCCATAGATGTCCCCTAGTTCTCCCACAACCAGTCCCGATCTCAAAAATATCATCTGAATTAATCCCATAGAAATCCTTTAGAAATTTGAATGTCTCAATCATATCTCCCCTTTTCCGCCTAACAACCAATTTCTGCAACCCACAAATCTTCAATCTATTCTCATAAGGTTCATGCCATAGACCTGCTATCATCTTGGTCACTCGCCTCTAGATCCTCTCCACCTCCTCCCCATCAAGAAGAAATCTAGATGACCAACTCTGGGCACAGTAGTCAAGATGAGGTCTTATCAAGGCTTAGTTCAGAGGAACAACAACTTGCTTGTCTCTGCTTGTCAAAGTATTTTTCAACAACCAAATGAGTTGATGAGCTGACTTAGCCACTTTTGCAATGTGCCCCATAAACTTTATCTCCCTATCCACCAACACTCCCAAGTCCCTGGCCTCATCAATCTCCTGGAGTACAGTTCCACCAATGTGGTATACTGCTGCTAATCTTTTCACCCCAAAATGCATAACCTTACATTTTGTCACATTAAATTAACATCCATTCTCCTTAGCCCATAACTCCAATCTATCCAAATTGTCCTGCAAGATTTTAATATCTTCTGCATTCACTATTGCCCTACCCAACTTTGCATCATCAGTGAACAAATTAACCGTTCCTCTTAGATCCTTCCCTACATCGTTAATGAACAACTTAAAGAGCAGTGGTCCAAGAACAGAACCATGTGGCGCACCACTAGTCACAGGCCGTCTTTTGGACTCTACTCCTGAATAAACTACTCTCTGATATCTCTCCATCAACCACCCGCCTATTCATCTCACCAACCCTATATGTTGCAGTTTACGGATTAGAATTCCATGTGGTATCCTGTCAAATGCCTTAGCCAGGTCCAGCAGTATCACTGTAAACCCATTACCCTTATCCAGTTCAGCCGTCACTGTGTTATAAAACTGAAGCAAGTTACTGAGGTATGATGTACCCTTCACAAAGCCATGCTGTCCCCCATAGAGTATCTCATTTTCCTCAATCCATTCCTGTATTTTTCATTTGACTACCTTCTCCAAGACCTTGACAATGACTCCTGATCGGTAATTTGCAAAAGTAGTCTTGGATCGTCCTTTATGCAGTGGAACTATTTTCCCCTCTTTCCACACCTTCGGAACTAAACCAGACCCGAGACTCAGATTAAACAACATGGTCAAGAGCACTATTAATTCTTTAGCCACTTCGCGTAAGGCCCCGTGCCGGTATACCATCCAATCCCACAGATGTATTCACATTAAGGGTCTGTAATAGACTATTCACCTCTACTTCATTCACCTCAATTCCCATATAAACTAATGGTTTCTTCATTCCTTCAATGTCACCACCTGGATGATATACTCTTGCAAAGTGCTCGCTCAGTAATTCCACTATATCGACTGATTCAGTGACCTCCTTACCATCGTCATTCCTTAAAATCATATTGCCGTGTACAGTTTTTTTTTTTGCTTGCAGCATGTTGAAAAACATTTTGGGATTCTTTTTAGCTTGCATAGCTAGTTTCTCCTAATCATAATTCATAATCCGCTTTTGTTTTTTTACCACACTCGTTACCATTCTGGCCTGCAGGTCACCTTTCTCTTTAAATTTCCTCCACAGTTGTTTCTTTTTTTGCAGCTCAAGATTCATGGTGTTATTCATCCATTTAACCCCTACTTGTTTTACTATTCAGACCCTAGGTATACAATCAACCATAACCTCCTGTAAATGCTCCTTGACCAACTCCCATGATCTATCGACATCCAATCCTTGCAGTTTTACATTCCATGGCATTGAACCAAGCAATCTCCTAAACTTGTCATACTTGCCAGCACGGTAATTCCACATATACCCTGTCTTAATCGAAAATTCCACACCTTTAACCATCTCCCAGGTCAAGATCTTATGATCACTCTCACCAATAGGTGGCAACATGATCATATTCATTACAGTCAAATTCTCAAATGCTATTAGCAGGTCAAGCACTCTCACACCCCTAGTATTTTCAATTACATGCTGTCTCAGATAGTTATCCCTTAATAATTAAATAAAATCCATTTCCTTCTTCACATGTGTCCTCTCCTCCTTCCAATCAATGATACCATAGTTGAAATCCCCCATAATAATTACCCTCCTTCCACTCATTTCATCAATTTCCCTATGCATACTATCTCCACCATCTATTCCATCACCTGGTCTATAGCAGCACCCAACTATATATTTTATTCTGCCAGTCTCAATCTCACACCAAATAGCCTCAAATGAGCTCCTTTCACTATCCTGCGATACAACTTCAATTCTCCTTGGCTGCAGTTCATCAGCTATCATCAATAATACCCCTCCCCCATTTTATTCTCTCTGTCCCTCCTAAACACACTATAACCTACACATTCTCTCCCACTAACTATATCATCTTCCGTCACCCATGTTTCACTAATGCCAATAACCTGTGGCCAGGAAGAGCCAATCAAGGCCAAAAATTCTTCCTTCTTGTTCCTAATACTCCTGGCATTAGTATACATGAAATGCAGTGATCCCTATGTCACACCCCTATATTGATGCGTTATTCTAAATGACCCATTCCCATTTTTTGTCCTTAGTGCTGGCTCGGGTACATTATATACATTCTTACACTCATCTGTCTCAATGATGTCTGCATATCCATTCCCCCCCCCCCTTGGTAGTTCTAGTTTCCCTGGTTTTGCACATCCATTTTCACTTCATTCAGCAACACTTTTTCCAATCTCCGCACACCAAATCCATTCAAATGCAGGCCATCCATCTTGTAAAAGTCCTTTCGCCCATCAAACTCATTCCACACGTCCACGAATTCCACACCACACTGCTGCATAACCTGCGCATAAAGTCATTTGCGATTATGGCCCTTCCTTCTAAACTCCTCTGTCGTACCGCGGTAAGAGACTCACCATCCTAACTCTGTCACTCTTTTCTTTCGCTACCCCTAACAATACTTTCAAGTCCTGTCTCATAAAAAATTTATCTTCTTTCAATTCATTCGTACCCGCCACAACTATTAATTCTTTCACCCTCTGTTTTTGCGCTCTAATACTCTCACATCCTTAAATTTCGCACCCGGTAAGTACAATTTAGTTAAATCTATCACACCTCTTAATAACGAGTCACCATACACTCTTTCTTTCATTTCTGAAACTCTCCTACTCTTACGCTTATTTTTCCTTTCAAGCATTTGTTTATTTCCATCAGCCGAGGCACTCTGGAAAGAGTTTTGCAGGTGCTCCAACTGCCACTGCGCACTGTGTATTACTCCGTGTAACCTAGCGAACTTACTCCTTACAAATAATTCCTCATTTTCTTTTCATCATTTAAACCATTTTCTCTTGCTGTATAGTTGCTTTCACTCTCTCTTTGATCATCGCTCTCATTGCCATCTTGTACATCATCGAAATTCCCTATCAAGCCACTATTTTCACTCACATTCTGGCTTTCTTCAACCACAACAATCTCACGACCTGACACATACTTCAATTCCTCTCTTTGCTTACACTTTCTGCACATTCTCCCACCACTATCGTTTTTCCATCCAAACTCCAGCCTCTTTTGGGAAAGCATACATCCCACACATATCACACTGGATAAACTCCCTCACATTACAGTTTTTGAACAAAGGCGTCGTATTTTTTGATTATTTCATAGAAGAGCACATGGTGCCATTATCTTTTGTGGCATTGGCGCCATGTGCTCTTCTATGAAACGTATCGTTAAAATACTAAGTTAAATAAAACGGAATTCACACCAAAATCACACAGACACAACAAGCTAACAAAAATAAATAATTCCACGTTAAGATTTAAACCAATATTCCAATTTTCATTCAATATTATACTTAGTTTTCGGTAGCTCTCTGAAAACACTGCACACCATGTAGCCTTCTAGCGGCCTCTCCATTACATTATTATGTAATTTATTTATTTAAATCGATTGTAGAACTCGCTATTTCAGACAATAATAGAAGGTAAGGGATGTGAGAAGGTGGCAAATGTCTGCTGTCCTCCTTTCCTTGGATAACAATTAAAATCAATGATTGTCTTTTGCCAGTTGTGATTGGCAAAGGGTAGAGGATGTCTTTACTCCCTCCATAAATGGCGGCATCGTTTAGCCTTAAATGTGTGATTAGTAGATTATTATTATTAATGTTGCATTCTGAAAAATATAGTTTTAATTTCAAGTTGATAAGTAATAAACATCACATTCTGTTGTAGAGATTATATATGACGTCATATCATGCAATATCAAAAACGAGGTGTAGAGTATTTTACATATAATTAAACATTTAATTAATATATAATTTACATATAACAAAATCGGTCTACTGTTTTAAGATTTATAATTCTAAATCTTCTCTGTATCACTTATTGTTTACTACTTTTTTTTTTTATTGTAGACTCAGTTTATTGCTTTAATCCCTTCTCAAACACTGGGCAACATATAGTTAGAGAGAAGGAGGGAATCTGTTAATGTATTTCTTCAAGAAAAGGAATTGTATACATTGGGGAAGGGGAATTTGAATGAACATGGAATGCAGGTAGAAGTTAAGAACCTGTTCGATAAGTTTATATCTGAACTGTGTATAGGGATGTTGACTAGCAGCTGACCATGTTCTTGTCGATTAGAGAAAAACAGAATAACACTAGGGGCCCATTTGATGAGGAAATATCACGAAATTACCTATTATAAAAAATAAAGCATATGCCAGAAGCAGAGAGCCTATGAGAAACTCAATACATAGGGTGGGTCGTCTACGAATATAAAGATTGATACGCTACAGCATTATGATGGAGGTTTTGGTATACTTCGAGAGGTTTGAAAACAATATTCTAAGGTTGGATGGATTTAGGATTTATAAAGTGTTAGGGATTGAGCAGAAGCAAAGTAATATTTAGTGTGAAAAATGATATTATGGAAGGTGAAGAGACTATAAATGTGGTGTGTCTGTACAACAATGGTTGTGTGAATAGGGTGAAATATTTGTTGTACGGTTAGGCTAAGTGTGGATGAAGAGGAAACTGATCTTTTTAGCCATCGAAATATAATTAGAATTTAGGGAGAGTAAAGCAAGATTGTTTTTCAGAGAAATAAGACAATACTGTAGCATAGAAAATCATTAAATTTTCTTTACCTTACATGAGAATGACGAGAAGATTGTATTTAAGACACTAGTAATAAAGAATCTTGAATCTTTAATCATTTCAATACTTAAAGTTTGGTTAATGAAGATGAAGAGTACTGGAGTGTCCTGCCATTAGCAAAATTACAATAAGATACGTCAGTGAAACTAGGTCATTGATGTACAGGAGGAAGAGTGTATATAAAAGCATAGAGCCTGCAGTACTCCACTAGGTGGGAAAATATTATGAGAGGAGATCCACAATAATAGGCAATAAACAACAGACAGGAAGACCATAAAATAATACCATGATAAAAAGATAGCAATGCCAGACTCAGATATCTTGCAAATATCAATGGCAACCACGTGAGTTTCTCCAAACTTTGCTATGACTTATGCCCATAAGTCTGCATGGTTATCCAAGAGACTCAGCAAGAGTGATGGTATCCATCTATGGATTCTGTCCATATTTGGACATTAACTTGATTACCTTGATGTACCCGTGTTTCACTCAGGATTTCTCCATGAGTGCAGGTCACAAAGATGCCTCCAACGATATCGATCTTGAGCCTCTCTCTTTCACGTTATACCCATAGATTTCACTAGTGGATCTTCCCATTTTGTAGGTGTTCTTCCTGGTTTCTCTTTATTCTTGGTTGCCAGTTGAGTATTCTATATGTCCATCTGTTATCCTTGAGTCTGGCTATGTGACTTGCCCATCTCATCTTGCTTTCATATACTGCAGTTACTACATCTTTTATGCCTGATCTCTTCTTAGTTCCATGTTTCTAACATGTTCCATTCTGCTGATGTTACAAATCCTGCGTTCTGTTGCACGCTGAGTTATTCTGAGAGTCTCTTCTTTTCTTGTCGTGTTCCATGTTTCTGATCCATATGTGAGTGATGGAAAAATGTCACTATTAAATAGTTTTGCCTTCACAGAGATGTCAAGATTTGGATCAGTAAGTGTTTCTTTTAGTCTGTTGAATGATAGCCATGCAGCTTTCTTTCTTTTTGCTAGTTCTATAGATAAATCGTTATTCATTTTTATTGTTTGTCCTAAGTACTTGTAGGAGTCAACTTGTTCTATATGAATGTTATCAATACATAGGTGACTCTCACTTGCGTTGATGATTTTGATCCATTTTGTTTTTTCTAGATTCATTTCTAAGCCTATCTTACTGCTGTTTGGTTATGCTTTTTCACCCATTCCTTATTTGGACATAAGGCATAGAAATGTTTGGTGATCTCACAAGGTTGCCAATGATGTTTAGAATTTATCTGATTTAGTCGGGCATCACGGTCTTTTTATTATTCTACAATTTTATAGTCTTCCTCTCTGTTGTTCATTGTATATCACGGATGCCCCAAGGAAGATCATCTCAAAAATTCAGTCACCCTTTTAAAGCTAATTAACCTCACTAGTGACTACTTAGAATTGCATATCATGGTGGATACTCCAAGTAAGATTATTTTACTCATTAACGCTATATAGGTGATCACTAATTCATTGGAAAGTCTCCAAGTAATGAAGTATTTAGTCATGTCATTAATGATTTGTTCCATTATTTTAGAGTAGAACTGAGTTAAGAGTAATGAAAACTACAGTTTTATAGGTAAATTTTCTCTTTCTTTCTTTCTGGAAGTAGGCCTAATCACAACGTGCTTTCAAAACTTGTTTGGTAGATTCTAGATGATTATATATATACTTGTAAAGGCGATTCAGGAAGAGCACATGTGTTAATTCTGGAATAAGCTTTAAACAGGAAATACACCATATTAACCAGGGGACTTATCAATATCAAGGTGAAGATTTTTCTGGATGTCATTTTTTGTTTTGATTCAAAATTTGAACCATAATGTTGAAGTCTCCAAGGAAGATTGTCCCACTTTTGGTAATTAAATTGTATGTGATCAACCTTCAGACAAAATAATCAAATTCGTTAGCAGTATCATCTGAATTAGGAGAGCAGTAAAAGCAATAAAGAAAGCTAACAAAATGAGACAATAGAATCTTTAACCAGACAAGATTGATTATATAGAAGAGATTCAAGGTACACTTTGTTAGATCATGTGTTAGGTTATTGGATTGAAAGTGTCTTATATTTTCAATCTAATAATCAAGACTATTGTTCGTGTGGTCAAAATTTAACTTGTAGAATAATAGAATAATAGAGAACGTTACATGAGAAGAAAACGGCATAGCCCTGAGGAAGTAACGTTTGCATCTCTAGCACCCAAAAAACCTATTTTCAGTTTGAATCTAGTCACAGACCTAGAAGAACTTTTGTAACCCTTGCTTCGAAAAGTTTTCAAGTTTGTCAATCTCGGGCACGGGCAAGTTGGGTTTTTTCTCCCAGAAAGTAAAATTATTCATGTCATATACTCAAGAAAATCGACCGTAGAACCCACCATATTTTAGAAAATAATATTCTGAGATATGGTTAGATGCTAGATGGAGGCACTTGTCTGCCTTTCTTTGCTGAATGTCGTTTTATAATTAGTCATAGTCTTGGGCCAGTTATCTTTAATTGGTACCAATTGAACTTCCCCTCAGTCTCAAATCCCAAGAGTAATCCTAAATCGCGGATTTCTTTAACATAAATAGTAACTAATGCGAAAAAAATGAGAGGTTTTGTTTTGCATAAGCTACCAGTTAGATTACATTCTCAAATTTAATTAAATACTCACAAAGAAGACAGTAAACAACAGAAGGAAAATACTTCTATACAAAGAAATACTAGGTACGAGATAAGACATAACAGATGTAGATAGTTTCAACTATAGTCACATCAATCTCCAGGATTTAAAGAAATTCAATTCTTTTAAGCTAGGTTATTGGATTGAAAGTGTCTTATATTTTCAATCTAATAATCAGGACTATTGTTCGTGTGGTCAAAATTTAACTTGTAGAATAATGGAGAACGTTACATTAGAAGAAAAAGGCAAACGTTACTTCTCTGAGGAAGTAACGTTTGCTTCTTGAAACTAACGACTATGACTAATTATATGACAAATCTGTAATTTATCATTGCATGTCACAGTTAAGTGCTCTAGCATTCCAAAGACACATACAGTAGGGCCAACAAAGAAGTTTGACAGAAAGAGCTAAAAACATTAATAACCAAAGAAGGACGAAACAGAAGATTTCATATTCGGGAATGTAACTAGTGATTAGGCATATAAACAAACGCATATCTTATTTTAAATAAAACAGAATAGCTGGAAAAGCAAAATGAGTGCAGTCGAGAAACCAATCCTTCACTTTTTCTTAGTGAGAATGGTCTGATTTTAGAGATGCAGATGAATATTGATTTGAGAATTGGGACTATTATCTTTTTAAAGTAGACATACCTGACAGTTTCAAGAGGTTCATATTTATTCCTTTATTTTATGTTATTTTTATTTATTTATTTATTAATTTTTGCACCTAATTTAGTTCTTTTTTTTTGTTTGAATATTCATGAGGATTTCAGAAAATTGAAGTTAGGATCTTGACATATATATAGCAATAGTAGCAGAATCTTTTCTCAAAACCGCGTATATTTAGAAAATTCATTTAATCCATGAACAAATGATGATGATGATGATGATGATGATCTTAATAAACTCCTGAAGAATTTCCATTGGGTTTGGTTCAAAACACTATCTGTCAGCTGGGATGTGGGATAGAAATTTTAAAATTATAATTTATAAAGGAGGACTGTTAGGAATTTGCATACTTCATGTTATATCTCTGAACATGTAGCTCATGCTACAATGTTAAAAGGAATGAAAGAAAGAGAAAAAGTCCGTTTTTGTTCTGAATTATAAACAGATTGCAATGCCACATCGATCCACCAGTAAACAAAATAGACATATTGCACTGAGCAATGAAATTTTTCTAACATTATGGCTTAATACTTCTGCACTGTAAATACTTTAACTCTTTCCTGAAACATTTGGGGAAAATAAATCAATCATGCCTACATTTCAGCTAGGACATAAAGAACCTTTATAAGGGTTATTCGACTGAATGTGAGTGAGTCAGTCATGTTTGGAGGTGGTAGCATATTTCCTTCCAGAAACTAGTGTTTATCATTTTACAAGCTACTTATTTTTTGTAACAACCTCATAGAAAACAGCATACAGTGATATGAAGAATTATATTTAAAGTGATGATATTAGAAAAGAAATTTACATTATTCACACTCTTCTGCATTGTGTCTTATCTACAGATATTTTCATGAGAATCTTTCAGCAAAACTGTCATTCCTCATTATATAATTTCTGCTAAACCTACAATAACACGAGCGACCACTGACCAACATCTTTTAGTGAGGCTGCTAACTCAGTGAACCTGCTATATATATGCATATAATATAACAAGTTTGGTAAGTATATACATACATATGATGATGATGATGAAGTTAGCCAGTCTCATTCGAAGTAGTAGAGGTTTTTTTTTCCCCAAAAACTGTTTTTTTTTTGTTCCTCAGAACAGACAAACTGGTCTCGTGAATAATACAGCTCAACAGACATAAAATACTTATCCTTAGAGAGATGCAGCGGAAAGGGCAAGCTGGCTGCACATTAGATTGCCATAAAAACACCTAATCAGGGGGGGGGACTTAAATCCGTCTTGGTTGGATGAGAAATTGATTAGTTCTTTTTCCTATAAACGAAACATATAGCACCTTCCAGATTATACCACAACTAAATTTTAATCCATATCAAAACAATACGCGTTTTGATATGGATTAAAACGCGGCAGAACTACTTTTCATGGCGTTATACACATGTGCTAATTTAATAATCAATAACGTGTAAATATTTTCTGAATAATATTATTTTAATTTTATATATCATATACATACATATAGAACATGATATGTATCATATCATATAGAACATTCCCTTAAGAAAATGAGTAAAGGTAAAGCCTCAGGACTTGATCATGTTAAGACTGAAGAAATCCAACAAGTTGGACCAATTATTTTCAAAGCCTTGGCAGCCAGATTCACGTGGTACTTCAAAGAAAGAAAGATTCCAGAGGAATGGAAAACCTCAAAAACCATACTTCTATTCAAAAAAGGGAACAAAGAAGACAAAAACTATCGTCCAATCTGTCTACTCTCTCACATATATAAGATCATGAACAGAGTAATACTGAGCAGAATCCAAAACACTCTCGAAGACAACTCCAGCAGAGAGAGTAGGCAGGATTCAGAAGAGGCTTCTCCACAATAGATCATATCCAGGTCATTTCGCAACTAACAGAAAAATGCAGAGAATACCGAATCCCTCTATGTTTCCTTTTTATTGATTTTAAAAAAGCATTTGACACCATAAAACACAATGCAGTCATCAGTGCCTTACTGGAAATAAATGTGGACCCTGCTTACATCCACATGATAAAAGAAATTAACAAAAATCAGACCACACAAATAATCCTATTTGATCAACCTATAAATATAGATCCTGTGTAGCTCAGTGGATGTGGCGTTTGCACACCACCGCGCTAGGCCGCACGAAGGAAGTCTTGGTTTCGAGTCTAGTCGGCGACTAGAGGAAATTTTTCTAAGCCTTTTTTCGACCGGTTCCCGAGTTAGTCGATCTCTGGCACGGGCAAGCAGGTTTTTCCTCCCGGAAACTCGAGTTTTTCGTCCTGTAAACTCAAGAAAATCGACCGTAGAACCCACATTATTTCAGACATTAAATATATTGTGTTAGGGTTAGAGACCACGAGATGGCGGCACATTTGAGCCGTCTCTCTTCACTGCGTACCGCTTAATTAGTGATAGCCTTGGGCCATCTGTCTCTGATTGGGTACCAGTGGAGATTGAACTGCCCACTCGGTCTCCAAAAGTTAGATAGGGCTAAATGGCCTCGCCTACTCCCGTATATACGGGAACAAAAAGGCCTTAGCTGATTTTTTTTTTTTCTATAAATATAGATATAAAGAGAGGGGTCTTTCGAGGCAATGATCTCCCCAAATCTATTTACCAGCACTTTAGAATACATTCTGAAAAAAATAGACCTAAATGGAGGAATAAACATAGATGGTGAAAAGCTACAAATCCTTATGTTTGCCGATGATCTAGTACTGATATCTCACAACCCAAAAGACTTAGAAGAAATGGGTGAAAAAGTATACACAAACAGCAGTAAGATAGGCTTAGAAATGAATCTAGAAAAAACAAAATGGATCAAAAACATCAACACAAGTGAGAGTCACCTATGTATTGATAACATCCCTATAGAACAAGTTGACTCCTACAAGTACTTAGGACAAACAATAAAAATGAATAACGATTTATCTGAAGAACTAGCAAAAAGAAAGAAAGCTGCATGGCTATCATTCAACGGACAAAAAGAAACACTCACTGATCCAAATCTTGACATCTCTGCGAAGGCAAAACTATTTAATAGTGACATTTTTCCATCACTCACTTATGGATCAAAAACATGGAACATGACAAGAAAAGAAGAGACTCTCAGAATAACTCAGCGTGCAATAGAACGCAGGATTTATAACATCAGCAGAATGGAACATGTTAGAAACACGAACTAAGAAAGAGATCAGGCATAAAAGATGTAGTAACTGCAGTATATGAAAGCAAGATGAGATGGGCAGGTCACATAGCCAGACTCAATGATAACAGATGGACATATAGAATATTGAACTGGCAATCAAGAATAAAGAGAAAACCAGGAAGACCACCTACAAGATGGGAAGATCCGCTAGTGAAATCTATGGGTATAACGTGAAAGAGAGAAGCTCAAGATCGAGATCGTTGGAGGCATCTTTGTGACCTGCACTCATGGAGAAATCATGAGTGAAACACAGGTCCATCAAGATAATCAAGATAAATATCATATACATTTTTCTTGTTTACTTGTTTCAAAAATAAATAAATAAAAAATAAATAAAATAGGTAAAAATTGTATTTTTTTTATTATTATGCCTTTTTCTTGACTACTAGTATTAATAAATTAAAGACTTAATCCTATATGTTAGTCAAGTAAATATTAGTTTAATATCCAACGTTTCACTGACTGATATCTGTTAGCATTTTCAAAGGAATACACTGGCAAGCAATAGAAAGTAACAAAAACTAGAAAACTAACCGACAATTGGAGCAGAACAGACGGTCTGTCTGAGATGAAAGTGTTGCCAACACGTTGGCAAGAAATTTGAAAAAAAAAATTTTATGGCTGTGTAATTCTCAGTTAGGTGCTTCTTTGAAGTCAACCATGTTTTTTTTGTTTCGAGTATTTTTGCAATTGACATAATTGGTTTGCATTTGGTATCAGATTGTATGATTATGCATCATTGTAGCTAAGCCTAATCTCGCTATTGTGACAGCTCGTGGCTGTTAAATCTTCTTTGAATTTGTGTTAGATATTTTTGGGTTATTCATGTAATGATGTGTTTGATGAAACATTTTGAGAATAATATGCTATAGTGATCGCGTTTTTGTTGTTAAGCCTAATACTGCCATTCTCTGAGCATATATACTGGATGTTAAATGAAAACTATTGATTATAAGTGTATAATACTGAGATAATTATTTCAAGCAACGTATGCAAATTTTGTTAGGTATTTTTATTGTTTAATGTTGTCTGTGAAATAATTTGTTTAATGAAGCATTTTCGCAAATCCTGCAGTTCTTTTTTTTGTTTTTTTTTAAGTAGTTAGAGGCATGGTACTTTAAAGAATCCTAATATGAGTATTTTTATTTAATCCTAGTTCAGAACTCAATATGATAACAAGATCACAGACAATTTGTTTGAAAGGGCACAATCACACACCTAATATATTATCTGCTTTTAATAAATTACTTGCTAGTGAAAGTTTGGTGGATGTAATATTATCGTGTGAAGGAATGACCCTTAAGGCTCACAAAATAGTACTATCTGCAAGCAGCACTCTTCTGTACAGCTTATTTTTAGAGAACCCAAGTAGTCATTCTGTTGTGACATTAAATGATATGAAGTTTAACGACTTAAGGTTGATGATCCAATATATATACCATGGTGAAATTAATATTTCATGGGATATGCTTCCATCATTGTTAAAATCTGCAGAGTTCCTAAAAATTAAAGATTTTTTGGAAGTTGCTAAAAAGTACTATGATTCTGTGGAAGGCATACAGCAGGGAGCTTTAGGTTATGATCGTCACGAAGCAAGGAAACCAATCATTGTTCACCTGGTTACTGAAGGCCAACTGTCAGGTGAATGTATTGTCTCATTCAGTATCTGATGTTACAGTTAATTCTCACCTGCCAGTCACAATCGCGGATAGTGATGACAACAATCCTTTCATAAATTCAGGTGAATGTGTGCATAGCAGTGTATTGTCAGTTTCTGATGCTACAGTTAATTCTCACCTGCCAGTCACAATCTTGAGTAGTGATGACAGTCCTTTCATCAATTCAGATGAATGTGTGCATAACAGTGCATTGTCAGTTTCTGATGCTACAGTTAATTCTCACCTGCCAGACACAATCTTGGGTAGTGGTGACATCAATCCTTTACTTTCTAGTTTTGTTTTGTTATCTGAGTCAACCATTTCTTCTGTAGTTGCTGGGGATGTCAATCCAGATTACTTAACATCTTTATCATCTTGTGTTTCTATAGTATCACCTCTTGAATCTGATGTCAAGGTAGAAACGAAAGATTGCACAGTCCATTTCACATCTTCTAATATATGTATTAATTGACTGGTATAATCACAGAAGTTTTAGTGTAATATATGATGATACATCTGGTTTGTCTAATATCCCAAGTTTAAGTGATCATCAAGACTTCGCAGTTAGGTGCCATCAGTCTCATAGGAAACATACATGTTTTATACAGCCATATCCCAATATATCTGAAAGAAGCATGTGGAGTAGACTGTGTTGTGCAAGTTCTGAAACAAAGGAATGGACATTTTTAAATGACTATAATATATTTTATAATTTTGATTGGACAAAATTGTATAGTCTATCTTTCAGAATTCCGATATGTTCTAATGTTTTCTATGGAATAGAAAGTATTGGGGGATTAAGAATGACAAGGTATGAGAATGACAGAAGTGAATATGTGCATGGAATAAATAGTGCAGAAATAGATACACAGAGATTGCTGAGTGATATACTAAAGAATGTGAGAGAAGATCAGGGGCAAAAACAAGCATCAGTGGGGGTAAACGATGTCAAGTTAAGAAGCAAAAAAGATGTTGTGCTGTATGGGAATTCTATAATTAAGGGTGTGAAGGATGTAGAGTAATTAAAGCGCGTTATCCAGGGTCAAAGATTAAGGATATAACTGGGGCTGTGAAATTGCAGAAAGATAGAGTGAGTGAGATTGTTGCAGTGATAGGGACGAATGATCTAGGTAGCAAAAGATTTTCTGTAAGACAGGATTTGAAGGATTTAATGATAGCAATGAATGCAAAGAGTGAGAATGGAAAGATCATGAGTGTGCTACCACGATTTGATAGTGATGAATTGAACAGAAGAGCAATTATAGTAAATGGAATGGTGTCAAGATTGTGTAAAAGGTTTTGCAAAGAAATGAAACTGAATATTCATTTTATGAATATCTGGGATGAGTTTGATGAAAGGAAGGAGTATTTTAAGAGAGATGGTTTGCACTTAAATGGATTAGGAGCTTGGCATTTAGAACATTTATTGATAAAGGATAGAATAAAGGGTCAAAAACAGGGAAATGGGATTTGCTAGGGAGGCAGGTGATAGAGTCAGCTATAAATGGTACTAAGGTCATTAATCACTGTGAATTTGGGATTAATTGTTCGCAGAATATTAACAGTATATAAAGTGGGATAATTCGCACATAGGGAGATTATGGGAGAATGGAGTATTGCAGTTTATGTATACTAATGCTCGAAGTATTAGGAATAAGTGTGAAGAATTTTTGTCATTACTTAGTATAACATGGCCAAAAATTATAGGAATTAGCGAAACTTGGTTAACTAAGAATGATATAGTTATTGGGATTGAATGTAAGGGGTACAGTATTTTCAGGCAGGACAGAGATGACAGAATGGGTTTTATTAATGATAGACGAAGCATTAAAGCCAAAAAAGATAGAAGTACCTCACTGTGACAGGTATGTAGAGGGTAGTTCATTCGAGGCTGTTTGGTGTGAGATAGGGATTAACAAGGAGAAATATGTAATTGGTTGTTGCTATAATCTAAAGGGAATAAGGGAGAATGTAGATATTCTCCCTTATTGCCCTTATGTATTGGCAAATTAGCACAATGATTGAAGGTCAAGTAATTATTATGGGGGATTTTAACTTTGGGGACATAGATTGGGGGGAAGGAATAGTCACAAGGAACAAAGGAAATAGAGTTTATACAGTTGTTAAGAGATAATTACCTGAAACAGCATTTGATGGAAGGGACAAGAGATTCTAGAGTATTAGAGCTGGTCATAACATCGGAGAACATATCAATAAGTAATTTAGTTACAACGTCTCCACTTGGGGAAAGCGATCATGTGGTCTTGACCTGGGAGATTGTAAGATGTGCTGAATATTTTATTAAGAATGGGTATATGTGGAATTACAAGGCTGGTGATTATGAAAAGCTGAGAAGTCAGCTTTCAGCTGTACTATGGCATGAGAATTTCAAGGGGAGAGATGTTGATGGTGCGTGGGAGATTCTCAAGGAGTATTTGAAGAAAGCTATATCAGACTGTATTCCCAGAATCAGAAGGAGAAATCAAGTAGGAGTAAAATGGATGCATAATACTATTAAACAGGAGTTCAGATAAAGAAAAGGTTGTGGAGGACATATAAAGAAAAATGTGATGAGCGTTCCAATGAGCAATACAAGGTACAGGTAAAGAGAGTAACCTGTATGGTAAGGAAAGCCAAAGCTAATTATGAGAGGAAGCTGGCTGATGAATCCAAAAGAAACCCTAAAGAGTTCTTTCGCTATGTGGCTAGTAAAAGGAAGAATATCCATGGAAAGATTACTTTAAAAACTGTTGATGGTAGGGAAATTACAGAAGCTAATCAAATAGTTGAGTTGCTTAGTGATCATTTCGCAAACGTGTACCATCTTGGTAGTGATAGTGCAGTGTCAAATGTGCCATTGACTGATGAGAGTCTAGAGATAGATGAAATTGAGGTGCTTAATATATTAAAGAACCTTAATGCTAACACTGCCATTGGGTTAGATGGCATATCGACCCATGTGTTACGAGAATGTGCAAGAGAATTAGCAACTCCTCTAACCAGGATGTTTAATTTACGCCTCAGTTCTGGTAAAGTGCCAATAGAGTAGAAAGAGGGAAAAATAGTTCCATTGCACAAGGGAGGCTCTAAGACTCAGGTTGCAAATTATAGACCAATCAATATATCTGGAGTGGTGGTTAAGATTTTGGAGAAATTGATAAAAATTAGAATTCAGGACTGGGTGGACAGCAATATGATACTTTATAAGGGGCAACATGGTTTTGTGAAGGGTAGGTCTTGCCTAAGTAATTTGCTTACTTTCTATAAGAAAGTAACAGTGGAGTTAGTTAAAGGAAATCCTTACTCAGTGATACTGCTTGACACATGGAACTCTGTTACATAAATTAGAGCAAATGGGAATGGATCCAAAGATGGTGATTTGGATTAAAGGATGGTTGGTGGACAGATATCAAACAGTGGTTTACGGAGGAGCTGAGTCCAGGAAAAGGCAAGTGACTAGTAGTGTACCTCAGTGCTCAGTGCTTGCTCCTCTATTGTTTAATTTGTACATCAATGATATTGGAAATACCTTGAATGGAAATATCCACTTGTTTATTGATGATGCAAAATTGGGAAGAGCAATAATCAATTCAAATGATGTAAATATCTTACAGGATGGCTTAAATGGGCTGAACGGTATGGACTAAGATAAATGGCTATCAGTTCAACGTGGCTAAGTGTAAGGTAATGCACTTCAGGAGGATGATATCGCATGCTGTTTACTATATTAACGGAACTGAACTGCAAGAAGTTGATGAGACAAGAGACTTGGGAGTTATTGTGGACAGAGAACTTAAGTTTAAAGGGCATATTGCAAAGATTGCCAAAACATCACATCAAATTACATGGTTGTTGAGGAACACACTAACAAGCAGGGATATAGAGGTTATTGTTCCACTCTATAAGGCATTAATAAGGCCGCATTTGGACTATTGTGCACAGATCTGGTCGCCAGGATTTCTTGGTGATACGGAGGTGGTGGAGAGGATTCAGAGGCGGGTTACAAAGATTGTTGCAGGTCTGTGGGATGTTCCCTATGAGGATAGATTGATGATCTGTGGGCTCCAAAAACTAGCTGATAGACGTAAGAGAGGAGATATGATAGAGGTATTTAAATTGTTAAAGAGATTTTACAGGATTGATACTGATGATATTTTTAAGACCAGTGCAGGAAGTGAGAGAACGAGGGGCCATCCCTGGAGATTGTGTAAGAGTGTGGTTAACAAGGGTGTTAGGACTAGATTTTTTACTTGGAAGGTTGTGAATGGGTGGAATGCTTTGCCAGAGGTGGTTGTGAATACTTCAACTGTGAATGAATTTAAGGAGAGGTATGACAGGTGTTGTGTAAATAATAGTTAGTGTGTCAATGTCGGGTCTCCCGCGATGAGTCTTTTGACTCCATGGAGACACCGTTAAAATAATAATAATAATAATAATAATAATTCTGAAAATTATATAAAGTTATCACTGTGCGTGATACAATGATATAATACGTGTGTCGCAAACGCAACGTTTAATTTGTTGAGATATTTTATTAGTATTTTTTTTTTTGTAAAAATATTTAAGAATGTCAAGTTTTACCAAAATCGCTTGGAAGAACTGTTTTTTTTTTGAAAATTGCTTCGAGGAACTCTAGCATTCAACGCCTTTAATTTATATATATCAAACCAAAATAAATAAATAAATAAATAAATAATAATAATAAAAAACATTCGCTTGAATGAAGGTCAAATTGATAATCCTTGCATTGACCATATGGCACTAAAAACATCCTTCCCAGCATTGCTGAAAACAAACAACACACACACATACACACACTCAAAAAAATGATATGAAAGCGTGAACTATCACGGTTGCCGAATCGTACTATCTTACGGGCAAACGTAGTGAACTGTGAATAACCTAGTACCGTGTCACCTGCAGTTCCACATATTTGTTCATTTCTAGCTTCACAGAAATTTGAAACTCATCTACAGTGTGTGTTTGAAGGTGTTTAGAACAAGTGTATATTTGATATTAATGTAAACCGTGGTAATAAAACCGAATCCTTCATATTTGTGTTGTGAATTTAATATATATATATATATAAAGTGAGGAATCTATCTGGCACTTACAGAAATGGGAGAAAAAATATAAAGGTGAGAAGTTCATAATGCAAAGTTATATATAAATACACAAGTATTTTAGTTACTTTGTAAATAATATTTGATTGTGAATTTTCTGTGAATCAATATTAATATAAGATCCATTGATATTTATTTATATATCTTTCTACAAATTAGTAGATTTAATACAATGCTGTAAAATTCTTTCCATTTTTTTTAAACTTGTACGTTAATATTAGAACACTGATTGCTCATCTCTGTCGTTATAAACGATATAAACGTTACCTTATTTCTAAATAAAGAATAAGAAATGTCTGAGTATATTGATTTTATTTTAAATAATGATAGCGAAAATCATCGTGGGAGATCTCTACGCTACTCTGTACAATTCGCTCAACTTTATTCATTCCTGTAATTAAACGTATTTTGTTTGTGAACTGCAGTATGTTTTCCTTGAAATTCTTGTTGTGCCGGCGGGGGGGGGGGACTCTGTAACTCTATTATAAAATCGGTAGCTCCCCTTCGAATAGAAAAAAAAAAGGCTTATAAAGATTCATTAGTTTCATTTTGCAAAATGCGTGAACACTTATCGGTCCATAAGCAACTTATTGAAGAACTTTACTGAAATTCTGAACTTGAAATCTGCCCATGCCATCTCGCATTTTGTTTTAATAACTCTGCTGTGGCTCGAAGTCATTTAATATTTAATATTTAGAATGTATACAACTGTCCATATCGTTTATTTTTTTATTTCGGGCGGCATTTTTATTAACAAATTTGGTAAAATGATTCGAATTGATATTAATAATTCCGGTATTTAAGATGTCTGTTCGATTACATTTGTCGATTCGTTTCGATTTTGCTTTCAATCGGGCATTTGTAGTAAACGGATTTCAATTTAATAAACGTGCTGTAACTTAGTCACACTTGCCAGTTTTTGTAAGATTAATACTGCTCCATACAGCTCTTTGAATCCACTCATGTCACAGACATCGTGATACACGAAAATAACAGCAACAGTGGCATTGTATTGTATGGTATGTATCTTGTTTAGCCTAATATTTATTTGGTAAGATATTACTTTGTAATCCTTTAATTATTGTTTAATCAGTCAGTAATGCTCAATACTGTTTGAGGAAAGATTTTTCCTGTTATAATTTATTGGAAACATGGGTTGAAGTTATTACTTCTACTACTACTACTAATAATAATAATCTTGTCATAATTCGTTTTCTTGACAAAACAATTTTAAATGATAATAACATTCATAGTGAATCGTCTTCTCACATCAGCCTTATACAAGTTGTTTTTATATTTCTTTTTCCTCCCTATAACTGAACTTTTTTTTTATTATTCACAAAACTATTCGAAATGTTAATAATTTCTTATTATTAGCAACTGAATGGAGGTTAATAAAATTTGGTATTTAGGATCGCTCTTAAATTGAAATGAAGATCATTTCTGATTTCAATCAGGTTCAGGAAAAACAAAATGATGTTTACAATACAGATGTGATAATGAATGATGTCACCTACCTCCATGCACCATTTACATTACACTGCTATCCTCCTTACACCAATTCAACCCTCATGACACTTCACCCCATAATCGTTTTCCCATCCAGTAGAGGAAGCAGACTCGACCCGAGTCCTAACGTCCCACCCACGTGGAAGCCTGCGCCTTCTTTCGTTGCTCTGATCTGTAGAGGTGGTGATGCAAGTGAAGCCCTTCTCATTAGAATGCTGGCTTCTGGAAGCCATTCGTTCAGGAACAGATACGTCACTATATCTATAGCAAAACACCACTTTGCGGACACCAACTCAACCCTCATGACACTTCACCCCTCCCCAATCTTTTTCCCTCCACCCAAGTGGAAGCCTGCGGCTTCTTTTGTTGCTCTGATCTGTAGAGGTGGTGATGCAAGTGAAGCCCTTCTCATTAGAATGCTGGCTTCTGGAAGCCATTCGTTCAGGAACAGATACGTCACTATATCTATAGCAAAACACCACTTTGCGGACACCAACTCAACCCTCATGACACTTCACCCCCCCAATCTTTTTCCCTCCACCCAAGTGGAAGCCTGCGGCTTCTTTTGTTGCTCTGATCTGTAGAGGTGGTGATGCAAGTGAAGCCCTTCTCATTAGAATGCTGGCTTCGGGAAGCCATTCGTTCAGGAACAGATACGTCACTATATCTATAGCAAAACACCACTTTGCGGACACCAACTCAACCCTCATGACACTTCACCCCCCCCCAATCTTTTTCCCTCCACCCAAGTGGAAGCCTGCGGCTTCTTTGGTTGCTCTGATCTGTAGACGTGGGGGTGCAATAAAATGTTCTCTGATCAGTAGAGGAAGCGGGCTGGGTCCTAACGTTTCACCCACATGGAAGCCTGCGGCTTCTAAAGTTGCTCTGATCTGTAGAGGTGGTGACGCAAGTGAAGCCCTTCTTATTAGAAGCCAACAGATATTACACTACAGCAAAACAAAGACAATACAAGTGCAATAGAAGCCCTTCTTATTAGAAGCCATTCGTTGAACACACTGCGCGATAATTTTATTAAAATTCAGCAAAAAATGCTGTTTTTTTTGTTGATGTTGTTGTTGTAAATATTCATTAATGATAAAAGCAATTTAACAGTTTGAGTAGTTAATATTAGCACACAAATCTTTCGAAGATTTGTTGGCTTATGGGAACATGTTTGTAGGTGTCAATAAGATACATAATTAGAATAACAATATTTTGTAACAGATATCACTTATTCGATTAATACAGTGCTATGATATACAATTTTCAGTGGATATGCACAAGCGTCAAGTTGTGTGTGTTTTCAGGTTAATATTAACGCGCGCGCGCGCACACACACACACACACACACACACACACACACACACACACACACACACACATTCCAAAGGGAGCTTCCGTGGCTCAGTCGGTATAGACGAAGTCCTTTGGTCGGAAAGACTTGGGTTCGATTCCCGTCAATGACATGAGGAACATTTTTGACTATTTATTATTAGATTCCACGGGGTCAAAAGACTCATCAGGAGGTCCCACTGTCATCTAGACAGTTTTACACTTTTATACTACAATTTAAATA
This sequence comes from Typopeltis vanoorti, assembly GCF_054136105.1. Classification (NCBI taxonomy): domain Eukaryota; kingdom Metazoa; phylum Arthropoda; class Arachnida; order Uropygi; family Thelyphonidae; genus Typopeltis; species Typopeltis vanoorti. The sequence goes on along the minus strand of NC_143563.1, from coordinate 91,668,428 downwards.
CATTGACTGTCTCTCCTCTCAGCACATTCTCAGACAATGCATTCTAATCACCCAGTACTCTCCATGCAAAAAAAAAAAAAAACCCTGCTCCCTACCTCCTGGCTCAAACCCCTTACAGTTTCAGGGGCCACCTCTTGTCAATAACTTATGCCTCAATCACATACTCCCTCTTCATCCTATCCAGCAGTTCCTGAAAATTGTATTTCCTCAGTCTATCTCCATATTCAACGTTCTGGAAGCTAGAAACCACCTTAATCAATCGTCTGTGGGCCATTTCCAATATCTTTTCACCCTTTTGAAAATCACATGACCAAATATGTGCACAGTAATCCAAATTCGTTCTGATCAATGCCTTATACAATGGAACCATAACATCCTCATTTAAATTAAGGGGATATTAAATCCCACATTGTTTTAAAACCGAATAAGAAACTCAAAGATTGGAACCAGAGAGTTTCATGCCGAATATAGTATAGTAAACTATAAAAGTATCGGCGATTACTAGCGTGAGCTAATGCACGTAGTCCAAGCACAAACTCGGGCAACTCGTAGCAAAGGTGGTAAAGTTCTGATCGCTATTCTTGGTATTTTCCATAATGTAAAACACATTTCCTAGGAAATGTATGCTGTTATTACATTATGGTGGGAGGTCACTACCCAGACCGGGTTCAGCCTTTATTGAGGCTTCATCAGCGAGTAGCTAGATCAAATTAATACCAAAGGGTATAGCGAAAAGAACTTATATACTCTGCTATACGAGTTGCACCCATTAAGTTACTTAAATATAAAGAGTCAATAGGCTTCATTTCGGCGATAAACATTTTTGTACTACGCACTTGGACTACGTGCATTAGCCCACGCTAGTAGTCGCCGATACTTTTATAGTTTACTATACTATATTCGGCATGAAACTCTCTGATTCCAATCTTTGAGTTTCTTATTCGGTTTTAAAACAATGTGGGATTTAATATCCCCTTCATTTAAATAATGTTGATATCGCTGAAATGAAGCCTATTGGCTCTTTGTATTTAAGTAACATAACATCCTTATTTCTATACGTTAGCGTTTTCTGCATCATTACCATAGTCCGGTGAGCTGTTCTCACGATTTTAGCAACGTATACCCGAAATTTTAGTCCATACTCACAATGGTTCCCAGATCCCTTATCATTTTCACCCATCTAAGATTTTCTTCCCAGATGTTACTCTGCACCCCATCTTTGCTTCCCAAATTTTAAAATCTTTGGTTTTGCAAGAGGACTTCAATGCACTGATTGAATGGGCAAGTGAGAGGGGCTACCAGTGCAATGTTGCAAAGTGTAAGGTTTTGACATCCGCTCTACTCTTCATAGTTGTTCTCCCCAACTTCATTATCTGCAAATAACTACATATCTTCATTTAAACCTCCCTTAATACTTGGGTTTAACACACAAGTTAAACAGCGACGGCCCCAAAACAAGCTCTGGGAGTGCACTTCTACAAATATTCCTCTTCTTGGACATCGCTTCTCCTTAAACAACTTGTTGATACCTATCAAACAGCTAATCTACTGTCCCATCTCATCCGTTTCAGTTTAATTACCAGCTTGTCATGTGGCAATTCTATCAAAGGCCTTTTCAAAATCTAAAATATACCACGGTGTATGCATGACTCATATTCAATACAGTTGCCACCTTGTTATGTAAGCAATAAGATACAAGCAGATTGTTAAAACACAATCTTCCTTTAGCAAACCCATGCTAACTATTGTATTGAATGACTGATTAAGAACTCATAGAAGGGTTTAAAGGATAATTTTACATTGTGTATTAGCGGCGTGTGATGCTTCTGTATTATGTCTGCCATTCTGTGTTTTTCCTCTGCTCATGTCAAGACTAGGTTTTGACCTTTAAGTATTTGTCCACCCATAGTGTCCTTCCAGTTTAATAATAAATCAATTATTAGTGCAAGTTATACATCCATTAGTGGCTTAAAATAACATAAAAAGGAGCCTATCGTCATATGTCAAAGGTTGATAGACGTTAATAATCTGGGACATGATTAATATTAACCTTTTAAGGTTAATATTAGTAGAAAGTATTATCACTAGTTGTTACGTAGCGACTACAAAGCCTTTTTCAGGGCTGCATGTGTTATGGTGCATGTGAAAAAAAAAAAAATAGTAACTTGACGCTTGCACGTATCACTGAAAATCGTATATAATAGCACTATATTAATCGAGTGATATCTGTTACAAACTATTATTATTCTAATTATGTATCTTATCGACACTTACAAACATGTTCACATAAGCCAAGCGTTGGCTTCCGAAGATATACATATACTTAATATTAACTACTCGAACTGTTAAATTGCTTTTATCATGTAGATTTACAACAACAACAACACAAAGCATTTTTTGCTGAATTTTAATAAATATATAGAGTAGTGTGTAGACTGAGATAGCAATTTTCATGTAGAGTGCATTCTGTCATGTGGAGTTCTGCTTCCGTGAGTCCTTGGACTCCTTGGAGATGTCAGTTAACAACAACAACAACAACAACAATAATGAAAGCTTCGTAGTTCAGTCGGTATCCATGATGCCCTTTAGTTGGAATGACCTGAGTTTGAATCTCGTGTACGACATGAAGAACCTTTATCAGGACTTTTAAAAGGTTAATTATCCGGTCTCATATGCAAGCGGGGAATATTAATAATATGATAAATAAATAATATTAATTTATTTATTTTATTTCATAAAATGCCTTTTTTCATCATTTGATTACATATTCAGTAACAGATCATATTTTGTTCTAGAGCAATGCGATATTCGTTGTTGCTGGATGTTCAGGCTACTATGACAGCATTACATAATTAAGTTTACATTATTATTAATATCTTATCAACAACTTTTTTCTCCAAATTAGCCTTTTACATGTCAGCACCACAATATTGTTGTATCTAACATTTGTTCTTCTAAGGTCTAATACGCAGTCGGGAAATATTAATAATATAATAAATTATTCAGACTGAATCAATCCATTTAGACCTTGATCTTCCTCTTGGTCTCTTTCCTGTCATCTTGGCATCAAACACCTGTTTTGCTAACCTTTCTCCCATTCTGTTTAAGTAATAAATCACTTGTATAGTATAGTCACTTGAACTTGTGCAAAGGCGATGGATTTTAATAGCTACGCGGATTTAAGCGAATTAATGTAGTGCTCGCAGCCTGACCGGTTCTGTATATATATAAAAAAATAATAATAAAAAAAACAGGACAACATTAATATGAGAAATCTTACATTAGTACGCACATTGAGTCTAAGTCGAGAAACTTGCGCACAAAATGTTTTTCATGCTCACTTGGGCCGGTAGAAATTAGAAGGAACATTGAATGGGAACTATAAGAGCTCTACTCAAATCATCCGAAATTTGACCCTCTTGTACTATGCAGTGGAGCCACTGCAAAACTTTCATACCCATATTTGAACATTTCTGGTCGAATATCCTTTACTACAGCTGTCTTTCCACATTTTAGATTTTCGATGGCTTTTTCTACCTCAAGTACTGATATGTACTCGTGTTTGTATTTCTTCTTGAAAATTTTCTACTACTCTTTCTGTCACTGCTTGCTTCATTTAATAGTCCTTCAAAATAATTACTCCAGACATCTAGGATATCCTTATCTTCAGTTTTCATGTCATCTTTATCATCTTTGATTCCTTTTACAGTATTCTTTCGTCCACTTCTAAGCTTTTCATTAGCCTCAGGAACATTCTGTCGCCTTCCTGATATTTATCTTCTATATTCTTACCGAAGTCTTCTCGTGATTTTGGTTTAGCTACTTTTAAACACAGCTTAACTCTCTTACATTTTTCTTTGTATTATTTTAGGGCATCTGCAGACTTATTTGCTAGAAACTTTCGCTATGCTTTGTTCTTTTCCAGGACTGCTTCTTTAACATCTTGTGTCCACCATGGAGTTCTTATTTTTTTTTATCCTTGGAGACAACTTCACTACCTGCCTTTCTATGTTTTCTTCAGAGTTTGCCACTGAGGTTCTTGTTTTCAAAAGGTTTCATTTTTTTCTCCTTTACCTGTAAAAACTGATCAGCTTTAATTCTTTTTAAAACTTTCTTACTATTCATTTTCATTTTTCAAAACTTTCATTTTTATCTTACTTAGAACTAATTGATGGTCACTTCCAATTTGAAATCCTCTGTACGCTCTTGTATCAACAATGACATACAGTAGTCTCCACTCTCCACGTGAACTTGTGTATACATCTTTATGTTGGAACATGGTGTTAGTAAGAATAATAACAAGAAAATGTTTTAAAAAGGTTCAGTAAACTACCATATTGTTTACATTAACATGATTCGTTATAATAGTTGAATGAAACGTTTGTATAAAGCTACATATAATTACAAACGCACTGCATTGTTTAATAAAATGATCTTTTACACATTTATTTAGGTTTTAAGTTGTGAAATGGGAGTGACTTCAAGCTACCGAAAACCACCAAAAATTGTTTCTCCCTTTCGTCGAAAAAAGTTGCTCTATGAATTCAATACATTCTTCGGTATGTACTCTTTACTATTTGAACTTAGATGGGTATTAATTGTTGTAGTATGTTCAATAACCAGTTTAACTAATTGAAATTAGTTCTTAAATGTTAAATAAATGTTATTAACACTGAATAAGTACTACAAATGAAAGTATAATACAATAAATGCAAGTGATAGTAATATTTTGTATATGTTATAAAAATATCCTACAATTATATCTCAAGTGGTAATATAGAGATTGATAGTAAATAATAATAAAGACAGGAATAATGTGTGTGTGTGTGTGTGTGTGTGTGTGTGTGTGTGTGTGTGTGTGTGTGTGTGTGTGTGTGTGTGTGTGTGTGTGTGTGTGTGTGATCAAAAGTCGTCGCCATGCTGGTTACTATAAAAATACAATGCAGGTGATAAAGTCACTAAAAAATTAAATGACTGTGAGGGCACACGTATACATACGGAAAATAATCGTAAAAAAATTACATTTAGAATCATTTTCTATAATATGCGTTTAAAATAAAAGTGAAATTATTTGGTCCCATGAGGTAGTCTCTCAATCTTTTCTAATCGTATAACCTGATGTTACAGATTTTATTTCATTCGGCAGTTTATTGTAGCTGCTTGTTGCTAAGTGTTCAAAATATTTGTGAAAAATTTCTTTGTTTGCCTTGGGAACTAACAGCAAGTTCGGTCCACAACGTAAACCATAATCTACATTATATAGCGAAAAAGTTACAATGTTATTTTTTACATATAGTATACAGTTCTATAGATAAAGTTTCTGTAATGGCAAAATATTGAAAATTGCAAACAAGTCACTAGTTGAATATGCGAAGAAATTAGTAATGGCTATAGCTCTGATTATTATGTTTTGTATTCAAATCAAAGGAAAGAAATTGTTGCAGTAATCTCCACCCAAACAAGTGATACCATATTGTAGTGAAGAATTTACCGATGAATAGTATAAGCATCTTAAAAATGCTGAATTGACAAATTTTTTAAAATAATATATTCTGTTAATTACGAACCTCAACTTGTTTGTTAAAAATGCGATATGGGGATTCCATTTCAAGTTGCTGTCGGTATATGGAGGCCCAAATACTTTACCGATTCCCCCCCCCCTCCATTAAACTACAGTTACAGTTTTGAGTACCAGTATAATTCGTTTCTTGCCGTTTTATAGTTATATCTCGATCTAGCTTATATGTTATGATGAAATATATGTATTTAGTTTTATCGGTATTAATTTTAAGGCCATTATTGTTAAACCACTTAGTTTCAACGTATCGTGGTTAATCCTGTTTTCTAAATCCTCAAGCGTCGTTTCAGTACTGTATATATTAATGCCGGTCATCAGCGAACGATACAGTTTTACTAAAAGCGTTTATACTCACATAGATCATTTTACATATATTAAAAATAGGATAGGTCCTATTTTTAAGACACATTTGCAACAACAAAGTTCGGAAATTTTCTGTTCTGCTGCAATTACCCCCGATGAACCGTAACTAATGTTATTGTGGAGTGGAAACGTCTAGGAAGAACAGCAGCAGCACAATCGAGGTCTGGTAGGCCAATGATTGGAGCCGCCGAGTGCCGAAGTGCTTTTCGCCAAAAAAAATCGCCTGCCCTCGTTTGAAACATTCACCTATAAAGTTACGAAATGACTCTGCAAGCACGACAACTGTTCATAGGGAGAAGAAGATGGATTTCCATGCACACACAAGCCTAACATCAGCAAAGGTGAGACCAAGCGTCTGGTGGAGTGGTGTAAATCTCGCCGCCATTGGACTCAGGAGAAGTGAAAGCGCGTTGTCTTGAATGCTGACTCACCTTTCACCATCCGACGGACGAGTCTGGGTTCGTAGGATTCCAGAAAAACGCTACCTGCCTGGTTGTGTTGCGCCAACTGTTTGGTGGAAAAACATCTCCATGCATCATGGGGATGTTTTTCATGTTTCGGGCCGGAATATGAAAAACATCCCCATGAAAAAACATGAAAAACATTAGCTTATAATAACATTCTAGACAATTCTCTGCTTCTAGCTTTATGACAACAGCTCAGTGAAGGCCCTTTCCTGTATCAACAGACAATTGTTCAAGAATAGTTTGGACGTATGAACTATTTCTAGCGTTAGCTCTAACTTCACTTCTAGTATGTTAAAAGTTTTTATTTTAAAGGCATGCACCACTGTTTAGAACAGCTTCTAATATTAAGTTGATTATTTTAATTTAGATCTCAACAAAGATGGAGCTATTACGGAAAAGGATTTTCACATGTCTAGAGAGGTAAGATTCCTGTATATAATTAATTAATATAATAAAATTTTGTCATTTAAACTCATTGAAGGTCAGTCTGGAGAATATAGTAATTATCCAATTTATTTATTGGGAAAATGGGGAGATTAATTAATCACCGTTGCTATCTACATTTCTAAACATTTTCTTTGACACAAAGTCTTCTCACTTTTCTTTGTACGTTTTGCTTGGTAATTGGAAATCCTGGTATTTGTTTCTTTATTTTTTCAAATCATACATTTTCCTTGCGATAATCGCGATATTTTACGAGCAGAATAAAAATACGGGCACATCCAATTTTACGCAAGTTCGACAAGTAAATTCGGATTTGCGCAATTGTCCTGAAAGTGCATAAAAAAAAAACGAGTTTTAAAAATTTTACGGTAAATCCCTTACGTTACTCACACGTCACCTATGAGCGGTTTTCCACAACGCAGACACCTGACGAGGCTCGCTTCCTCAATCTCATATTTACTATTCAACAGGAACATGCTGTGTATTTGTATTCATACACTTCGATAATTGTTATTGTTTTCGCGCGCTGTGGTAGTGTACAATTATAAGTAAAAAACGATTTGTAAATGCACCAAAACTAATCTGGACTTCAAAAGAAAATTATAATGAAAATTATAAAGTGAACAGAGAACAAGGTGGACTCTTTATAGCCAAAAATAATAACAAAAGACGGGGGAAGTGCCATCTCTAAATGTGCCGAAAGAGGTGTCAATCGTGTTCTATGAGATTTTAGCAGAAATGGTACGATTGAAAAAAAGAAAAAATCCTAATACGTCATCGTTCTTAGCCAGATGTCTCTGAGTAGCATAGGGTGGAGTCTGGCTATCTCGCCATGCTTTAGGACTAAATGGCATCACATTTATCATTTTTTGGAATAACGGCTTCAGTAGATTTATATTTATTCTTGATTTAAAGAAATAACGATATTTCAAAATAATATCAGTGCATTTCCCAAATCTAACAATTCGTGCGTCTAAAATAAACTGCTGTTTATATGTCACCGAGTAATCATTATTAAATTGTAATTTAATAAATATTATTATTAAACGTATTTTAATGCAAATAAGTGGATTAAAATATTGAAAAATCATTTTTCACTAACCTGATTTCACTTATAAATTTGAGGAAATATGTTCAATGACTCCTCCGTAGTTCCCTGTAGAAATGGTGTTTGTTTCTGTAGAAATTTACGGAAGAAAGGCATTGAACCAATATTCTTCCCATTTTAATACATGTATTAGAGTTTAGTTTGGAATGAGATTGCCAATTTTTCCCTGCGCTCGCGTTATATTTTTTCACATACTGTTACCGAACCTAAGAACTGTACGCATGTTATGAACCTAAGACTGTACGAATAAACTGTAAGAACCTAAAAGGTTCTTACAGTCGAAGTACTTGGATTGATTTACATTCTAAAAGAGAGCTTGATTGGTTAAAGCTTTTCGTATAAAAAATAAATAAATAATAAATTTAAAATTTAAATGACGAGTCTGGAAGCACAGATGACTATACATGAGTATCCAGTCATCTCTAGTTACATCTGTAAAAATTATGAAGAGAGACCAGAATGCTGAAGAAAATAAAAATATATTCGTTTGTACTTCCATTTTTTAAACATTCCGATCTCTCCTAATACCAGTTTCGAGCAATCTTATATTTGTTAATATGATTCCCACTCATGTTAGTACCATGGGTCGGATGAGAGTTGAATTATTGGGGGAAATGTTAAAAATGTAGGTTCTTTCAGAAAGCTGGTTGGTGAAGCAAGTTAAAGCGATTTGGTGGAAAAGTAAGAAAATGAAAATCAAGATAATTCACTAAACTTTTTTTAATGGATATGTTACCGCTAAAGTGCAGAAATCAGTTATTCTACAGATTATCTAGGTATTGTGCAGATTAACTAGGGTGATCCGTTAACGTGCCGAAAATTGTTTCATTTCTCAAATTACCTAGGTAATCTGCAAATTACCTACTAAGCACTCGTTAAAGTGAAAATAAGATCTTTGCTGGAACAACAGCAACGTTTCTGTACGCTTAAATTAACATAATGTTATTTATTTATTTTTCGATATCTAAAGAATCAAGTTAATGCAATCAGACAATCAACAAATTAGTTGATAGAATCAATCATCAATCAATTAAAAAACTATAATACAAAGAATCAAACGGTTTAAAATATTATTACAATTAAGGAAATGAATTAGCTATGCTACGCACTAGCAGCCGATGCAAATTATGAGAAATAAAAACAACCGGCGACGACAAGACACTGGCGAAACCAAACTGAAGGTGGAGGGAGAGAGGGGAAGGAGTAGGGAAAGGAAATGAGAGAAACAAACTTTTGAACTTTAACGATACGGAAGCCGTTAATGTGCACATTACCTAGGTAAAATGTGGAAAACTCTTGATTCCGCACGTTAACGGAGCAAAATCAGTTAATCTGCAGATTAGCTAGGTAATGTGCACATTAACGGCTTTCGAGCTTTAGCGGTAACAGATAAATATTACCTACTCACCTTTCGTGCTTTATCATACGAGAAAGTAAAGCGTTTACGGATACCACTTCAGCTAAACAGTACCCATGACCGTGAAGCAAGCAAAAATCGTCTCAAAGCAAAGGGAGTTTGGAATGATAATGAGATCGATTAGCTGCCTTGCTCTCCTCTGAATACAAGCAAGGAATTTTGTACACGTATATTATATAGAAAGGACAGAAAATGGATTATCTGTCCTTTCTATATAATATACGTGTACAAAACGATCAGAATTAAAAACTGGTGGTAGATTTCTTATGCACAAATATTCTAGAAAATTTTCTGTAAGCTACTACAAAGTTTATTCCTTGTCAGGTTCTATATTGCAATGTTATTTCGTGGCTGTTAAATAATAATACTAATTTCGCTAACTGTTTAGTTATTATCCAGAACATATTTCATGAACTACGGTATATTTCGGAAGCAATGCTGTGCAGAACTTGAGTGTATTTATGTGTAATTTCGTTTAACTGAAGTGGTTAAACGAAAGCAATCTCTCTCTCTCTTTAACTGAGAGAGAGATATTGTTAATTCAATCTCTCTCTCTCCCCTCCTCTCTTTTTCAGATGTAATAACTTTATTACTAATTCTTCGTCATGAAAGTCCTTTATTTAAAGCTAATAATTTAAAATAATCCAGTATTTTTTTCTGAATATCGAACATCTAATTTTATTTCGTGTTTCAGTTCATATGCAGACTTAATGGTTGGAAACCGGGTTCCCAAAAATACGAAAAGATAGAAGAAGTCTATAAAATCATATGGAATTATTTACTAGCAGAGGCAGACTGTGATCAGGATGGTAAAGTTTCTGCTGATGAATGGGTAAGGAGCCATGAATTAATTCTATTAGATCTATTCGACATATATGCATTCGATTACTGTAATTTTTAAGATAAATTTTTAATAATTTTTCCTTTCCAGTGTAATTAGGACCAAGTAAAATTATGCTGTTAAAACTGATCGAAAGAGAGAGAAATTATCCTAATGTGCTTTATATATCCAGGGCATAAAGCTTGATTTTTATCATTTCATTTTTTTAAAATAAAATAAAGTTGTGTTTCTCAGAATAAATTTAACTCTAACACTTAACTGTGTGGAAAAACTACTTTTCCCTCCCGAGTATTTTTTCTTTCGAAAATTAAAAAAAAAAAAAATATATATATATATATACAGGGTGTTCAGGATAAATTTGACATATTTATAATTAATTATATTTTTCCGTAAGTTACATGTATTAACACACACTTCTCTTCATTTAAAAGTTTGGACCCTTCTTCATTCATATACAAGATGTCAGAAAGGATGGATAGCTGGAACCCACCTGAATCATGGAAGAGAATAACTTGTATCATGATGATTCGTGCCCGCCATCAAAATAAGGATATTACGACTGCTGCCCAATGCTCCCTGAATACAGTAAAAACAATCAGGCATGAACTAGAGACTTGCAATGGTGACTACGAGGATGTAGCAAGAAGAAAGATCCCTAGCAGACGATCTGATTGCGTTCGTACAGCAGAATTCCTCGCAAATCTGCAGGAACAGGTGTTGAAGAACCCTGGCATTGGAATTCGGGCTTTGTTCGTGGAGTTGCTAACTGTAGTCAAGCCCTGGATAACAAGGGTAGCCAATGGTAGGCCGTATGTATGGCAGCAGGATTCGGCCCCTTGCCACACCTCTGGGAAAAGTCAAAAATGGTTGTCTGAAAATTTCTACGACTTCACCAGTCCAAATGTTTGGCCTCCAAACTCCCCAGACCTTAACCCCATGGATTATTTTGTATGGGGCGCAGTTGAAAAAGACACCAATCGCACTTCCAGTAATACAAAAGCCCAGTTAATGGATAAAATTAAAACAGTTTTTGCGGCCCTTCCCAGGGAGACTGTAGCATCAGCTTGTTCGAGGTTCCGAAGCAGAATTGAAGCTGTGATCGATGCTAATGGTGGTTATTTTGAGTAAATCTTGTTGATAGTATTGTAATTAACTCTGCCTGTAATGTTTTTTTGTCAATTCATTAAATTTAATAGATACAAAGAAGATTTTCTTTTTCCTTACGAAACTGTCAAATTTATCCCGAACACCCTGTATATATATATCCGTATTAGAAGTTGGTACTTTCTACTGTGCGACCACAGATGCGAGACCCCTCGACACTTCTGCGCATCGCAGAGGAAGGGGAATCCATTCCGATAATAGGGTAATCAATATGTTTCGTGGGATGAGTGTTTATTATTATACGTCGGAAAATTAGCTTTTCTTTTATGAAAATTCTAGTTTTTAAAGTGGTAACTATTTTGCTTGTACAACAGTTGGAAAATTTTACGTATAAAGCCCGTGATTTCGCGTGTTGATGACGAATTCGTACATCACCTTATTCCTTTCTCCCCTTCAACATGAATTGACTTTTCTTGGCATATTGCCAGCCGAGGTTCTCGCATCTGTGGTCGGACAGTGATTATCACATACATACATCCGCGGTTTATTACTTTTATTGTCTCGATGCAGCTAGCTGTTTGCCAGTGTGGTCCAAAGATCTGCCTATGCTGTAGAAAACTTTAATTTCATGATCGAGATGACATTAAGAGATGCGTGCGACGCTTACCCATCTTCCAAATACTTCAATAAGAAAGAGACTTGGATTTGAATATTATCTATTCTTCTCCCCCATTGAAGTTGCCATGACTACACATAAAACATACGTGCATGATACTTAATCGTTATTCTAATATTATGCCGTTTCGCGTTCATAAACTGTATTCAGTTTTCAATAATAAGTGAATGAATAAATAAAATTAAATAAATAAATCAAAACAATACAAAATTTTAAAAATGAAATATAATTTAAAAAATAAAAATTAAATTAAAAATTTAATTTAATTTAAAAAATAAAATAAAAAGTAAATTAAAAAAATAAAAGAGTGGAATATTTATACGTTTTCTCGGAGGGAAAAAAAAAAAGATAAACGTTTCTTCAAGATTTCGAAGCAAAATTTTAAAATCGTCAACACTGACGATGCTTCGAGCAGAGAAAACTGTTGGATGCAACGCAATCAAGCTATAATTAAGAGCTGTTATTACACAGGAGAATATTTAAGACTGAAAAAATAAGATGAGATTACTTTAGCTTTTAAATTTTTTCGGTTCGCCATAATTCTTTACTTCGGCATGTGCTTTTAAAACAAATTGCCCTAGAGTTGCTTTACACCCATAATTACGTTTTTTTTTTTTTATTTTTTTTTTTTTTTTAATGTGTGTGTGAATCATTAGCATCGACTGCGAAAGAAGCACAGCGTTTATGCCCAAAGGACGCAAATGGAATCATGCCTCGAAGTTTACGCTGATCGTAAAGTGAAAAGACCTCTAGTTATCGCTCATTTGTACTGCAGACCAAAAAAAAAAAAAAACATTTAACTGCATAATATATTCTGCCTTCAATAGAAAGATATATTTCAAATCTGTTTCATTACCAATGGAAATTCTTTCCAAGAGGTATAACGAGATAAAAATGGGTACTTTGTGTCGACGAATATCTTAGATGCTATTAGAAAATGGTAGAGTCATCTGCGGTTTTTATTTTTTGTTTATTAAGGGTTGTCGTGTGGTTAATTGTTTACGGGAGGATATCAAGAAAAGTAAAGTTCTTTTTTTTTTCTTTTTTTTTTTAAAGCGAATCTCACCAACAAAGGGTTGTAAACCCACAATACTATATTAGTATTAATGCTGGCGTGGAGCAAGAGTTAGATAATAATGATAATTTTAGTGTCATAATAATCCAGCCTGTTAAAATATGCTTTCAGGGAAAATCAGTATAAACGTGCCTTCCCAATTGCCGGGGTTGGTTGTGTCTCTTTTCTTTTCAAGCCGATTTGAGAATCTTATTGATCGATTTAACAAGTGTTTAGAAATGTAAGAAATTACATTGAAAAATAACATTAAAACTTCGAATATTTTACGTTTTCAGATTTAGAAAATAATTTTCCTTTGCCTTTACTTTTTTTGGATTCACCTACAAAAGTGAAACTAATAAATACAAAATTATATATATCAAAACAGTAGCTTCCGGCATATAACAATATTTGATTATATATTTTTGATATGCCTTTCTGAACGGTATGAATCAAAACCATACGCAGAACAAACGTTAGATAGGTACTGAATATTCTGGATGCATTGTTATTATTATTATTACGTAACACCTCCAGGGAGTCCAAAGACTCTTCGAGGGAGGGCACCTGCCCTACAACTCTCTGTCTCCACCACTCAATCCACCAACTACCATCATCATCTACAGTCTACACCAATGCGATCTACCGCCCATCATCACCACAACTAGTATTTTCACAGATAATCACAAGCATCCATCCATACAGAGCGGATACAATGATCACATAAAACAGATAACAGTATGCGCATGAAAATGTTAATATAATTTAATATATTTAAAATTAAAATATTACTAAATGTTTAAATATATTTATTATACTATATGCCTTTAAAATATCAAAATTTACAACCAGAAAATAAAAAAAGTAAATAAGAAGATGCATGTATAATTAAAATTTAAAAATATTTGCTAAAAGGTTAATAGAAGAGCTAATTTAAAAGTATTTCGTTTCTAATCTTTATATGCAAGAAAGATTTAAAAAAAAAAAAAAAAAAAAAAGACAAGAGGATAAGACTCGGATATGTACAAATGATCAATGATACATATGTAAAGAATTGAAGATTTAAAATATAACAAAACCTAATAATATTAATATCCAGGAATCTCCTAGGTTTTAGGGAAAAATTACTTGAGTTTATTATATTGTATAATTATTTTATACTGATGATTTATTATATAGGTGTATGCTGACTGGAAAAATTAGGATAATCTTTCCAGTCAGCATACGCCTATATAATAACTCCCCAATTCGAAACGATTGATTCTATGAGAAAAGCATGTGGAAGTAAAATAAAAATGCATAAATAAATTCTTTAATCCCCCCCCCCCTTTTATTACTGAAAGGTAACAGTCGGAAGTCCTGTGTGAATTTTAAATAGTGTACAGCCCGTTCCTACCTTAAGTCGTCACGGATAATATGAGTTCATGATCGCCGATGATTTCGATACTTCAGAAGAAGAGGGTGGCTAACGGCTACTGCATTTGTTAGAATTGGCATGAATTCTAAGATCGATTTTATGAGTTGCAGTTCAAAAACAAAGTTTCCGGGAGAACTTCTCCTTGGCTTTATCGAAGAACAGCTCACACTCAGAACCTGTTGGGAAAATCCAGAAAACTCCTCTGGTCGCGACTAGAACCATCTATAAAGGTCTTTTTTGAGGATTTCTCGCATTACGGAAAGATTACTGCAAGATAATGTTTTCGTATCCCATTATACGTATTAGTTTTGGCACTACAAAAAAAAAAACAAAAAAAAAAGAACAATTATAATCAATGCCAAATTAATCCTGCATTGTGGCACAGTTATGCTAGAGGACCTGTTCTTATAAGTGCCACAGAAGTTAGGAAACAACAAATGAAATTAAAATTTTCAAAAATTATGCTTGAATAAAAAATGTTCTGCGATCAGTGTTAAACTCCTGTTTTAATATTTTATGTTTAATGACAATTGAAAGAAATAGAATTCGTTCACAAAAAAATTCAGGATTTGCATCTGTAAAAGCTAGAAAAGTGACATTAATTTTTTTTTTAACATTTAAAAATATTATATAATAAAAATTGAAGTTTTTCTTCTCTTCAACTTATTTTGTTTTTGTATTTCAATGTTGCTCTTGACATATAGATGTAAACAGAGGATTCCTAAAAACTGTTTTTGCCAGGGTTCTATATACCTTCAATTTGTCAATACGTATAATAATTAATTATGGAATTATTCAAGCTATTTTATCCTCGAAACCAAGTGAGATTGTTCGTTTCATTGCCTTTCATGGAGCATTTTTTGCTGATAAATCATTTATTAAAAATTCACAGAATTTAAGGTATTTGGCTAATCATTGCATATTTATGCAGTATTCTATGACTATTATATAAATTTCTTCTCTTGGAGATTTAGACTTTGTTCTACATAGGAAATACATATCCAATAAGATAAGCGGAGTGAAGAAAAGCGAAGGTTTCTGTTCCATTCAATTTTTTTCGTGTGTTTGTGAGTAGATTATTTTGGATTAAACTGAAATCTTGGTAACATAATTTAATTTGTGAATACTTTCCTAATATCTCCTGTTTTCATTAATTTTTCCTCTTATACGCAACCAGTTCTTAGTACCCATCAAATTAAACCAGATTAACTTACTTGAAAAAAAAAAAAAAAAACCTAGCACCTTCTAAATGAAGTATCCTGAAATACTTTATTGATGTGTTTATTAATTATGGGAAAGAATTATTTAATGTAAAATTGTTAAATATTATTTTGTGTTTTTGTGTTAGGACGCACATGTAATTCTCTAGAAATGGCCTTTATTAACATAGTGTTAAACCTCAGTATGGAAGTTCGTTGTAAGTTCTATTCTAGTCGCTGACTAGATGAACTTTTGTAGACTTTTTTCAGCCTTTTTCGTAGCTAGTCGACCTTTGGCGCTACTAAGAAGGGCATTATCTTCGAGAAACATGTTTTTAACTACGCATTTGAATAAAATCCATCGTCAAACATACTATTTCAAACAATAACATATAATGTTGGTGTTAGAGACCTTCAGCAGTTGTCTGTCATACTCTCCTCCCAAGATCTCTAAGAAAACAGTGATCGCTTTGAGCCGGCTATCAGAAACTGGCAAGAGAGTTGTTGCTGCATACTAATCTTCAAAAAAAGTTATTTAGGGATAATACAGACTTGCCCATTCCCTTTGAGGACTAAAATGCGTTCGAGTTTTGTTTTTAATTATATAGAATATATTTTCTATATCTGTGATATAGAAAAAAGTGTGTTAATTAATTTTTAGATGAATGTATGAATATTAAAAACATCAATTTATTTTATTTAAACAATACCCGATATTCTGTAACAGGTTCGAATGTGGGAACAACTTGGTCCTGTTCTAAAGAAGAATGCTGGCCTTCCCGAATGGCTAACAACTTATTTATGGTATAGATTTAACATGTACGACAGAACAGGTAAGTCATTTGGAATGATTATTATGAATTCCTTGTTTTTTCTTTTTATTTAATTTTATTTATTTATTGGTATATGTATTGCAATAATAGTCTCCTAGGTTATGACAGTGATGTTTATTTGCTATATGCAAGGAATAAATTAGTACTGTAACTACGATGGTTACAAAATCCTGGAAAGCTTCCATAGATAGATAGAAGGCTGATGAGAATGAAGAATACTAATAATATTGTTTATTAACCGTCTCTAAATCGAAATATCCAAAAAGACGATAAACAATTTAGAAATCTCGTCTTTTATAAGTGGAGATAAAATAGTTAAAAAAATTCTTTATACAATACTAGAAATAAGGTAATTATACACTGACTTCTGCATAACAGAGAACAAATCACTGCAAAATAAAGAATACAGATAAAGAAAAAATACGAGTCATCTCCATTCTGGAGTGATTCATGATCTTGACAGAAATTTCCAAAGACCTAGAGAAATGTCATCTTGGTCCTAATATCAAAAATCTCATAGTTCTAATTGCATTCTCTGATTTCTAGTGGCCTGTGTTTTAGAATTGATCCTTCCCCCTGGGTTGTTCCACATGTTCACACACCACTGTCTCTTTGCAGTGATCTTTCTAATTTTTGAACATTCAAGTTGTTACGTTTTAATTTTTTTAGATGCTTGACTGCACAGGACAGTTAATCTAATAATAAGAACAACATTAAAGTAATCAGGTTGAATAATTAATTGTACGGCATCGAAAATTTCTCGACTGAAGAACCAAACGCATTTGGACACTTCTCAGGAATGTTTTCTGAGATGAAACTGAAGTTGCAAAAGATTTCGTCCGGCTGAGACACTAACTTGAACCTCTGAAAAGGCAGAGAAAAATTCTCTCATCCTTAACGAGATTTGGATGAGAGAAATTTGGACGATCTCTAAAGTGAAAGAGGTAAAAGTAAAAAAACAGCGAAAAATCAGACACAGATACCTATCCAAAGTGCTATTTTCTTTTGTAGAATCGATGCAAGTCTTTTATCAGCACAAGTCCATTGTTCTGTTTGAAAAAGTCTAAAAAAATGTTTCCGCAACATGATCTTTTCGATTCTCTTTTTGATAATATGGTGAGTACAAAAGATGACAAAGTAAAAACCAACTTGAAATAATGATACATTACTTGCCAAAGCAGATACAAAAATATATAATAATTAATTTTAAAATGCTGGTGAAATTAAATTAATATGATATTATCGGTTATTCTCTTTTTCCTACACCGGGAAACATAAAAAAAAAAAAAATCTTTCAACATCTTTTCATTCCCCAAGGCGAATAGGTAATATCCTGTTACTTTTGGAAATGGGTAGGCAGTTAATATCTATCTTTCATCATTTTGAACTGGGTTCATTTCTACTGATGATTTGTAAATTTATGGCTGACGTATCATACTGACGTACTGAAGACAACCACTGCCATCTCGTTTGTATCTGAGCTTAACTGATATTATCGTATAAAATAGGACGAATTCTACGATCGATTTTTTGTGTTAAAAACCACGTTTTGGACTTGAACGAAAAATACCCGATGTACATGCACGAAAGATCGATTAACTCATGATGGCTGATAAAAGTGATAGGAAGAAGTACCTACAGTCATGGAAGTTGCCTCTAGTCTACACTAGTTTTCTCCTGTTAAGAAAATGAAGAATTGCATATCCAATTTTTCATATTCTCCAGAAGAAAATGAAATTGGATATGCAAAGAAACTCATCATTTACAAATTATTCGTCAAAAATAATAATTGAAACATTGTATATTTTTAAAATAAAAAATTCAGTGTGATTTTATATTTCTTTCCCATTAACTGAAAATTATTTCTGTTCTCCGTTTTTCAAACTTTGATTTTATTTTATTAAATTGGTTGTCTCTTACAGGTAATGGAGAGGTAGATGTTGAAGAATATTCTTTTATTCTAGAGAGTTTTGGAATTCCAGAGCGCCAATCAAGACAATGTTTCATCATGTTCACAGAAGTAAATATAACATATTTCTAACTTCATCATAACAGAATACCTAGAATAAATTCTAGCTACTCTGTTCTTTATAAAAAATATTCATGGTTAATTTAAATTTTCAACTTCAGTTAACTAAAAAATCTATTAAAATGATCAATTAGGCCTTCACGACTTCCATTATTTTTTTTAATTAAGAAGGAATATTATTTTATGTGCATAAACTTCTTTTTCTAAACCTCTCTCCTTTATAAAGTATTTTTTCAACTGATTTCAATCGCGCAAAACCGACAGACTAGCCAGAACACACCCGATTAACAAATATAGTAAAACGGTATGATATTATATCAAAACACTCCCCCACCACCTTCCCCCCTTGTTATAATCAACCTTCAGCAGGAACATGGAATTTGAAGACATCCTAGTATGTACAAAAACAAGGTATGTACAAAAAATGTTTCCTCCTCTTTTATTCTGCTATAATTTGCCTTCAGCACTCACCCATAATGCCCGAAAATATATATAAAAAATTTTTTGAGTAAAAATAGCTAATGTATTTAAAATAAGGGACACTCCTAAACAAAAATAGGCTATAATAGCCGTAATAATAATAATAATAATGGTATCATATTAGTTATTTCGGCGGTAATTCAAGACAAATCCAGCCCAACCTAGCAAAAATACATTGTTTCATATTCCAAAAAACTAATTCAATTATCATCTGTTTTTTTTTCTTTTCTTGTTGTTGTTGTTGTTACGGCTTCAATTTGGCAGCTACAGTCAACTAAATCAAAGTTCAATTCAATATACGGGAAAAATACGTACTTCATTGCATATTAGAATAATCGCCATTAAGAAACAAAAAGAAGACATGAACATTAGCTAAGATAACGCTTCTGAAGATTTGTTAAAGATATTGGCATCCATTTTTTTAAAGAAAAGATTTCAATACCGTAAACGATTTATATTATATTATCAATTATAAATTGAGTTTTATAATTTCAGATATGTTCCTTGTAATAAAATTTACTCACAAAAAATGATAAAATGTGAGTGAAGAAGTTTGAGACAACGTGTAATACATTTCGAGAGTGTTAAAGTGAGAAAGAATATAAAAAGAAACCATTTTATGAAAAGAATAAATAATTTGAGTTAATGTTCCTTCAATATTCGAATAGTATATAATAAATTGTTTATATCTGTGAAACGCTCCATAAATTTATTGTATATAGTTTGTCAAGAAAGTTTCTTTTATTTCCAATCCCTTACACTTCTATACAAAAGCGGTACGTTTAGACATCGTCGGCCTATGTAAACAATTAAAACTTATCGCACGAACAACCAGAGGTGGCTAAAAGTCGTTTCTGGTATGTAAAATAATAAATAAAAATTCTTTGAGGACATAACGAAGCATAAAAACACAATTAGTTAAATTATCCTTTTCCTTTGTGTATAATATTAACTTTATTTTGAAATTTGAGTGTGATTTTTGCAATTTTTCCCATTCCAGAATAATACCAAGAAGCTCGACTTTGTCTACTTTTGTGAATTGGCTGCAGAATATTTCTTCTCTGACGATCCATGTGCACTTGGAAACTTCATTTCTGGAAGACTGCAGTTTTGATACTGCATGAAAAGAAAGAAAGAAAAAAAAAAAACCTTAAAACCTTTTTAATGAGTTATTCCGACCGTCGTGAATATGCATGCCTTAATGAATGTTAGCAAGCATGGCTTGTGGAAATCATTATCCAAGAAAGATCGCCATGTTTTGAAGAGCCGAATAATAAATATATGCAATAATAATAATAACCCTCTGCTCTTTTCCATAATTTAGGATCTGATAATGTAGCCATAATGTTTTATCATTTCATAGTTAGTTTTCAATAAATAAATATAGTTGAATATCATTTTAAAATTCAAGACTGTCAACTGTCTTCATTTCATAGAAACCAATGTACATAAAGAAAGCCAATGACATATGTACTAGAATTACAGTCGATTTTTTTGCTATTTCAAGTTTTAACTTATTTGGAAAATTACACTTGAATCAAAAATTTAGACCGAGCCAAAAAGAAATTGCACTGTTCATAGAATATTAAAAGTGAACTGTTTTCTCGTCTTTGTTTCATAATTTTTGAGGGATGTGTGTGCGGTTAATATTTCTCCGATGAAAAATATACGGAAATATTTTATGCTTCTTGTCTGTAATAGAATATGCCGATAGAAGTCGCTCCATGCAATCCAAAAAAAAAAAAAAACTCTAAAATTGGTCATAGAGAGAGAGAGAGAGAGATGGATATCATGGCGAAGGTTTGTATTTTTTAAAACTAAATTTATTTATACATTTTGATTTATAATATTCCATATGCTTCTCCGCTAGCTTTATTTTTTCATAAAAATTTTAACAATACACAGTTCCGTTTATGTCATATTTCTGTACTAAACGAATAAATACAAATTTTAAGACTAGATGCGCAGTAAATAGACGAGAATTTAGCAATCATACAAGTCCGTAATCCTCACATGCTACATTCCTAAAAGGTATCGTTTGCTTTCATCCTGAAATATAAAAAGTAAATAAAGTCACTAATAGTTCATTCAATGAGTGAAAGATTCATACAAATCAAATTTTTCTATAAAACCTTATAACTTTCTATAAATTATAATGTAATGTTAGGAATTAAAAACACATACACACGTTATTATAATAAAAAAAAGGAATATTGATTTTTAAAATATAAAATTTTATACTATATATATATATATATATATATATATATATATATAGCACTGTGTATATATACAATATTGTGATTCTGTGTCTGTTAGCAGGGTAGGCAGTGTTAACCTTTATTATCATACATACATACACACACACACACACACACATACATACATACATACATGTGTGTGTTAAAGATATCAAGAAATTTTATACTTGGCTTTAATCCTTTTTCCAAGTAAGCAAAACAAAAGTTTTGCGCGTGAAATACAGTATTTTACGCAACTAAATTAATATTTTAATTTGTAATTAATCACAATATTTATTAAAAAACAAGTATAGCGTAACATCTTAATAAAAAGTATATTTATTAAATAAACAAATATTATAAATCAAATACTGTGCCAAATCCTTAGAAAATTAAAAATACAACATTCCGTACGATATCCAAGAAAATTTCTATCTCTCCCCACCCAAGAAGCAAATTTTTTTTTATATCACTCATGGCTAACTCCTTTAAAAATACCACGTAAACACATCTTCACTTCTACTCAAGTTTGTATTTTATGTATTCGTCATCCCATCCCATCTTCCCTTTCGTTTTAGGCTTAGTAGCTTGCCATGGCGAAGTAATTTGGCATTTTATAAACCTGCTTACGATAGGGCGCTTAATCCTATCTCTGTATTGTCTGCAAATTGTGTGTGTGGGGGGGGGGGAGTTCATTCCACAATACAAATTGGTTCCTCTCCGGCCAGTTTGTTTTGTGGAATGAAAAACACGAGTTTCCTAGAGAAAACCCTTCTCCACCGTATGAAACCGGCTAAGTTGAAGAGGTCTAACAACCTACTGTATAAGCCGAAAGGCTCTGATCCAGGTTCTTCACATCCTGGACTCAGCTATTTTCAACTGCATCGTCGATATGCACTGTGTTCAGCATGTGAAACTGTGGGCAATAATGAAAAGAACGGGTTTTCTTCAACACACTATCAGGTTGATAGCCAACTTGTACTGGAAGCAAGAAGCCACGGTAAGAACGTGTTGGATTGACTGGTTGGCTTCAGGTTGGAAAAGGAGTTAGGCAAGGATGTTTACTTTCTCCTCACTCGTTTAGTATATATGCTGAGGACATCATGTGTGATGCATTGGATATGCTGAAGACAGGAATTAGGATAGGTGGAAGATTGATTAGTAATCTGAGGTATGCTGATGATACAGGCCTCCTTCGTAATGACATGGAAGAACTAGGACAGATACTTGACAAAGTTAACAAGATCAGTAATAGTAGAGGACTTCGACTCAATCCTAGCAAGACAAAGATTATGGTTCTCAAAGGAAATACAAAGAGGGAAGTTCTTGAGAAACAAGTGTACTTTAAGTGTATCTAAAACAACAGTCAGAGATTTGTCTAAAATATGGAAGGATGGGTCTATTTCCATGGGAACAAAGTTGAGGATTTTGGATGCAGTTGTTTTTCCAACAGCAGCTTATGGATGTGAGACTTGGAATCTAAAGAAGTCAGATAAGAAAAGAATATCTGCTTTTGAGATATGGTGTTAAAGAAGGCTGTTGAGGATATCATATGCTGAAAGGCGCACAAATGAATGGGTGTTAGAAAAGATCAGTAGAACGTTAAGGCTCCTTAAGGATATTGACAGAAGAATTTTTAAATATTTTGGACACACTGAAAAGATCAAAGGAGGCCTTCTCAGAACAGTAATAGAAGGTAAAGTTCCTGGAAAAGGAGGAAGGGGTAGACCATCAATGAGATGGACGGATGGTGTGTGTGGAATGACTGATCTTCAGAGAGTTGAAGTCTCCAGATAAGCAAACAACAGGACTACATGGCGAGGCCTGGTGTGGTACATCACCGAGCATTGGAGTGACCATACGGCATCTGTGGATGCCCAGTGAACATATGGATGGATAGATTGTCGACAGTGCCGTAACGAAAGAGGCGCCCGCCACGGGCGCAACTAGATTTGGAGCACAGAACGTAAAAAATAAAAATAAATAAATAGATATAAAAGTCCGCTATTTTTTATTGTATTTTTAAATTTCAGCAATACGCCGCTTTAGACACAAATTCTGCAACACACCGCAACTCATTTTGATGGGTTAATAGTAAGTATTTAACATACTATATTGCATTTAGTAAAATTTAACTTGTTATATTTAAATTTTTCAAGATTTTTGTCATTTTTGGGTTGGGGGGGCACAAGTTAGACACTTGTCACAGGCGCTTCAAACCCTCGTTACTGCACTGATTGTCGATAACGCCTGAACTACAGCAGCTAGTTGGTTGTTGTGGATTCAAGGCAAAAGCAAAAAAGGCTGTGCTGCCAGTGAATTAAGTCTGCTTATGTTCTGACCGGTTTGCCTGTTTTGTAGGATGAAAAACTCGAGTTTCCACGCTCGTGTATTTAACAGTTCATAAATAAAATACAGTCAATAATTTTAAATTCATGCAATAAATCATTATTTATTCAGGTTGTCAAAGGATTTTGAAAAGTAAAAAAATCTGTGAACATAAATACAACTACGGGATAACTCTATTAAATACACAGTATTAATGCGCATGCTCAACCTGAAATCAGCATGAAAAAACAGCAAATCTTTGCTGTAAATAAGAAGTACAGTGCTTTTTGCTTGGTTGCGTTGGTATATTTTCAGTGCACCCCAGAAGAGCCTCACACTAAACTCTTCTTTGTAGTATGGAACAAAAATTGTGAATTTTTTTCTTATTTCACATATTATTCATTTCTATGTTTAGATAACACTGATTTACGTCTGCGTTAAATAAATAAATAACATAAATAAACAGTAATTAATTTACAAAAAGTAATGTTACGCTAGGTTTAAATTCCTTGTAAAATATTATTTATTGCTATTACTGGGGTATTTTCCAGCAAAAATATATTTTAATACGCAGCGTGTTTAAATACATAATTAAAAATAAACGGTCCTGAGTAGAGGAGAGAGAGAGAGAGAAAAAAAAAATCAACCGTAAGTGATGTCTCGCATTTAAGTGCAGGACGGATGCTTTGAAAATGGGATATTTTTGCCATGGGTGAAGTATGGGGACATTGACACATAAAAAAAGAAGTCAGCATAGGTACCTCTAACATATTTGACAAGTTAGAGAAACATTTTAAATAAAAATTGCTAAATAAAAACAAAATTCATCTGTGGATTTGTGGTCGAGTATCATAATTAAAATCATCATGAAATTCTTTTCTAGATAAAGAAAAATCACAGAGTTAAGAATATGACTAGTTGTTTACCGAAGAACTGTGAGTATTTCGATATTTATACGTCTGCTTTTATTCATGTATTATCAGTTGTAAAAATCATGTACAACATTTCACTGTCACACACAGATGGCACTGATGAACTATGTGTCTGATTAAATAATAATAATAATAATGAATTTATTCTAGCAGACTCAAGAACAGGCATTACAAACTAATGCAATGAAAGCAAAAATTTTGAACATCAATAATAACAGCAAATGCAGATTATGCGATCAGAAAGATGAGAATCTTTCTGAGAATGGAGAATATCTAATCAGCGCCTGCAGCAAGATAGCTCAAACTGACTATAAATACTGCCATGCTCAAGTGGCCAAAATAATTCATTGGCATGTATGAAAAAAATATGGCTTTCCTACTTCGATAACTGGTGGCAGCATAAAATAGAGACAGCACTGGAAAACGAAACAGCAAAAATTCTCTGGGACTTTCGAATACAAACTGATCGGCATTTGGAACACAATAGACTTGACATCACAATTATCGAACATCGACAGGTTTGGATTATCGATATCGCAGTACCCAGTGATAACAATAAAGAACTGGAAAAAATTACGAAATATGGAGATCTGGCAATCGAAGTTGGCGGGTTGTGGCTTAAACACACTAAAGTTATTCCAGTAGTTATCGGTGCACTTGGTGCAATTTCAAAAAAAGCTATCCAACTATTTACAGCATTTCAACATCAACGAGACCTACAAAAAACAGCATTACTTGGAACAGCCCATATTTTACGACGCTATCTGACGGACTATTCTTAGATCCTTGGGCAGAATCTGAATTGTTCTGTATCATCAGTCAAATTGTTGTAATAATGTTGGTTAAATCTTGTTTTTATATTAAATTAAAAACTATAAATTAAAATTAATTAAAAACTAGTCTATATCATTTTGGCTTATGAATGCAAATTCAAAAATTATTAGGTCAGTGGTAAAGGGAACTGTCAAAAAAAAAAAAAAAGAAAGAAAAAAAGGAAAAATGTAGAAGGAACGAAATGTAATGAATGGATAATAAAGGAACAGCGTATCTCGTCTTGCAACTTTTTTAATAGAATGAAAACTCACGTGAAATATATAAACGAGAAAGATACAAGCGAGATATAATGTAAGAACTAATTTGTAAACTCTTTTCCCAATCGCCTCCTTACCTTCATGGAATGAGAGGGAACCGATGCGCGATTTGTTGGTTCTCTCAAATGTGTAAGGTCAAGTAAGATTTCCAATTTTTGATATTATAACTTAACGCAGTGTTGAACTTGGTTTAAGCGAATGTGAAGTTATTTATATGGAAAAGTGAGTGAAGTTTTTGTGTTGGAAGATTTCATTTGGGTTCAATGTCGTTTAGTTATACGTTTTTCTAAATGTGAGCATCGCCTACACGATGTTTTCTGGAATTGCTGAACTATCCGTCCTCTTACCATAGCAATGATAAAGACAGTCGTTCGCTTTTAACCGAGGTATACATTTCTAGACGACTTATATAGCTGTTTCAGTTACATTAGATTATACCCACTGAAGATTATACCCACTTTCTGGTGGTGGTGGTGGGGGGGGAGTCTTGGAAAATGTTATATTATGTATCGTTTCCTGTGAAGGGAAAAGTATTATACGGAACATGTTGCAACGAAAGGCATTTTTCTGATAAGTTTTCAGATTAGAAACAACACAACACTTTTACCCATTTTAAAAACTTATAAATCGTAAAAATCAGAAATAAATCAGATCATACAACGTAAAAAAAAAATAAAACTAAACGAGGGTGTGGGTATTTTGTAACATGGTGCTAGTAAAAGATAAGTAAGGGGGATAAAAAAAAAGCACTTACCTTTTTGAAAATATTCCTTTTCTGAAGTCACGCACAACACCCAAATTTCTGTCGAACAAATATGTTTACGGTTCTCAAAATTGCAAGACAAATTACTACGCTGTTTTCTTACTTGATTGTAAAATACAATTTGGATAACAGAGCAATCGGATGTTCTAAGCCATCGTCGGTGCTTGAGAAGTTGACGTAATCAGAATTTTACAGCTATTTTACAATTTTGGGCTTTATGAAATTACGATTTCTCATGCAATCGAATCATATTAAAAAAAAAAATTTTCGTTAATGCGGCATTTACAATAATAATATTGATTTTATATGCAAATATTTTAACTTTCCAAACCACACTGTTGATCGGCACCTAACCAAAATCACCTATAGTTTTGTGCGCAGGTGGGTCCACCCCATTATAATAAGTAGATGACATGATAATGACAGTCAAGCAAAGAATTGTGTTAATCTATGTAAAATATGAGTTGCTCGTCCGTGTGCATCGAAAGTTAGCCGGTCTGTCAGGTTAAACCACCTGATAATCGTATAAAGCTGTAGCAGGATTAACTTGAACTGGCAATGTTGAAAAACTTAAGTTTATGGGACGCTCAAGGACTTTATTTCGATAACGTTTTGGAAAATTTCTTTCCTAAAAATCCGACATTTAGTTGAAACTTCCTATATTGTCAGTAATATTTAATTATCGACTAGTAATTCAACTCGTGAAGCTTCCAAATATCTAAATGCATGGGAAAAAAAATTATAAAAGAAGCGGTACTCCCTTTTATTCCCTTCTACTTTATTCGGTATGATTACTTACCTTTGCATGCTTCCTCGCATTCTCTCCTGGTAGCGAATCTGTTGCTATTGCCCCCACAACCACCATAATAGAAAATGTGGCATCTCCTTTCCTTAGCATCGTAAAAGAAGGATGGGATACTCGCTTTACAACGTCCAACATCGGGCGGTAGGTTGCAGCAATCATGAACGCCACTGACCTCTGGGAGAAGAAATAAGTACATACGTAAATAACAGAGCCAGAGTAGCTTAAAAAATTGCTATATAAGTTCTATATTTTATATAAGTTTTGCATGTTGTGGAGTATGCGGTTGTTTAACCCTTTGCCTACCTAAGATACTAGGTTCGAGGTAACAAGTTCACAGTCTTTCAGTAGACAAGTACTCTCTTTTCGTTCTTTAAATTAAGATATTAATTTTATGTACCAGGATGGTGACTGCCTGTAGATGGCATGAGTGTCGCCAAAGAGTACATCTATAACATTTCTAAAAACTAATTCAGAATTATACACATCTGTAATTATGCCCTCTCCCCCCAAAGTTCCAGTATATTCGCATACAATACCATGGGTGGGCTGAAGATCAGGTCAATCCAGAAATCGCTATGAAGATTGAATTTTTTTTTTCAAGCATTTGTATGCAAATAGTCTCACACTGAGCAATAAATATCACAAACCGCTTTAATATATTAATCATATGCTGCGATGGGATTCCAACTCGAATCCTGTCGGTTTGGAGAGTTGCTATCCACTCGGTCGGTGAATATGGATGAGAAGTATGCATTCTGAAATATCCCGTGATCGCAAATCATCGCTGCAACAGTGGCGGGCAAAATGAAAAGTTGCATGAACGTTGAAGAATGCAAAATCTTCTGTTTCAAAAATCAAAAGTTTCATTCGTAATAGTGATGGATTTGATGTTGAATAGAACTGTTTAAAATCAGTATTTGTAGCTAACTATAAGGAGATAATTAAAGAATATTTTAGAAAAGATAAAATGCGTCCTTTTTTTTATATATAATTTACATAGAAGCTTATTCTAAAAATAAAAAAATAAATAAAAAATTGATGAGAAAAATCATTAAATTACGAGTCACCTGGTGCGGAGAATTTATAAACGAATATCTTACGGAATTTCGAACTATTTTTTTCATGTAATGAATGAACTGAAGGATGTTCTACTTTGGCAACAAACGTAGTTCTGTCATAACATAAGTGATATAAGAGACTGCTGAAAATATAAACATATCTTCAAAGTAAGGAAGTAAATTTAGCAAGCATCGTGCTGCTAGGTTTAATTTGGAACTCGAGGTCACACGAATTTTCTAATAACTCGGTCTAAAACTTGCGAATATTGCCGCTGTTACATAGCTCTGGAAAGAGGGAATAGTTGGATTAGTTTAGTTTTATGCTGATTAGATTGATTAGGTGATTTGTGGAGAGCCATTTATAGTGTACGTCCCGTTTTGACTTTTCTCATGGAAAAATAATTTTCATCTTCCCGTTAATGTGGCTAGGCTTAATAGCCTGTCATGCTCGAATAATTGGCTTCATAGAAACCTAAGCTTCATGTAGAGAGATGGTTAAAACCATCCACAAAATTCTGTGTCAGCTCCGTGTGTTTTAGCTTGTCTATTTGGCGGAAAGAAAACCTCCTTCAGCCGTTGTATGAGACCGGCAAACTTGCCATCACTTGAAAAGCCCGTATGCAGAATGTCGTCTTAGACGGATTCATAACCGGGGCATCGAAACGTAATCCTTGATGACAATTTCTTCACTGATATTGAGAAACTTAATGACTCACTTAATATTTTCATTTCTGTCAAAGATTTCATCTTAATTCTGTTCTCTTCGTGTCTTCTTGTTGTCCATTCGTTTTTGTTTCTATGGTTCTTGCAAATAACTTCGTTGATTTGATCCGCTGTTTTTTTAAGCCATCACAGAACTACTCCAGAATCCAAGGCACTTCTTGATTTATTTATAGAATCTAGACATTAACAGGTTAAGATTCTTTTGTGAATGTGCTTAGTTTGGAGATGGATAATCGACTAAATTACCAGGAAACTGACTTTTTATTAGATGCGTGGAATATATATATATATATATATATATAGTGTATGTAGTGTGCAATATATATCTTACCAGACGTATGACGATCATATTATATGTAATATAGCTATTTTTAGTTTTGTATATTTAATTATTTAAATTTAAATAAATTTAATTATAATAAATTTAAATTATTATAAAATTTTATTTACATGTACATACGAGTACATCAGTAAAGGGTCGAATTGGAATAGACTCGCGGGCGAAATTTCGCCCGCAGGCGAGGGTTTCCCCCACACCTGGTATAGATAGTCAATAATGAAAAGTAGTTGCAATGTGATCTAAAAAAAAAAAAAAAAAATCAGCTAAAGCGCTATATAATAAAAAATCGGAATGAATATTGTACTAATATCTCAATTACTATCTCATTAAATAACATCGACTTAAAATTCACACTATTTCTTCGATGTTTTAGGGCCATTACAATCCGAGACGGCTAATTCCGAAAAAAAAGAAAAAATAGTGGAACCCAGAGACTAAAAAGTTTTATATTAATTTATTATAACTAGGATTCGTCGTCCTGTTCGGTTTTTCCATATCTGTGTCTATTTTTTTAATGTGAATTGTACCCATGAATAATCCGTTATAAACCTGTAGTACATTAAGTCTCATGGATGGCGAAAGATTAGATATTTGGAAATCAAGTTCTAGAGACAAAACGTGAAACTTTTTTTCGACTCATACGCGAAATCTTCAAGTGTGTGTGTGTTTTTAATTTTTGAAATGTGTTTTTTTTTTCGTAATTATTTACAATATTTTTAAAATTATTATATAGAATGAGTAAGTATTCTTGCATTTTCTTGTTGACTTCTGCAACAAATTGCTATGGAAAATTTGTAATGGGCTCTCGATCATTTCGATTTTGACTATTTCAGAATATCTAAAAATAATTAAAATCCAATTATTTTATATGTGGCTTTTTCTGCTAAGAAATTTACGAACTCGGTCACACAGTCGATTATCTTCTTGTAGTTGTAGGTATTGTAATCAGATGGCGCCACTCTGCAAACACTTTTATATTTGCAACACTTAATTTCCTTAGGAATATTGTTCTTCTAAAATTGCATAAGAACGTTGCCTGTTGCGTTTTTTTTTTTTGTTTTCATTGTTTATATCTAGTTTACTCAGATTATATACAGTTGTTAAGAAATTAGGAAGAGTATCACGTGCCGATCCACGGGTTAATTTAATCATGTTCTTAAGTAGAACAAACATAAGTCAAATATTACACAGGCTTGCAAAATTCGAGTCATGAAAAGTTGTCTGGAAACTATTAACTGTTTCTGATTTATTTTTGACCGTTGATTTCAAATATCTCTAACATTTTTCTCTATCACGTAGGGATTTTTCACGAAATGGATCTCAATATTACAGTAAAATAGTTTTAAAACACATTCTATTAAGTAAAATAACAGTATTTAAAATTTTCCGTAAACATTTTTGGAATGAAAGTATTTGGAAAAAATGCTTTAATTAAAGATTAATCTTTAGTACATACTTTATATTTCGTTGTGGTGTCTTTTTCTTTTTCCTTCAAAGCTTCTTTTTGAACTTTTTCTGTGAAATTCTTTTCCGGATCGTCTCTGTGCAACATCCAGCAGTAGTCAGCTATCATGTTGACATTCCACCTGCCCTGATACCTTCTTTCTATCTCCTTGATGTCTTGGTGTAATCGTTCTCTTTGCTCTTCGCTGACAGTTCCCATATTCTCAGGAAAGTAGTCTAAATGAGAGTTGAGAAAGTGCACTTTTAAGCTCATGGAGTATCCTAAATCCTTGAATTTCTGTAGCATGTGTTCCACAATCATTTTATAGTTGGGGTCATTGTGATTTCCTAAAAATTTGCCCACTACCTCTTTCAAAGATTTCTACACTTCTTTTTCAACAGTTACCATTGTTTCTTCTAAAAGTTTATCCTTCATCAG
The DNA here is from genome assembly GCF_054136105.1 of Typopeltis vanoorti. NCBI lineage: Eukaryota > Metazoa > Arthropoda > Arachnida > Uropygi > Thelyphonidae > Typopeltis > Typopeltis vanoorti. The sequence goes on along the minus strand of NC_143563.1, from coordinate 91,637,256 downwards.
TTTCCTGATGTCCGGACCGATAAAAATACCTTCTTTCAATTTTGCTGTAGATAATCCCGGAAATTTTGCATAGATGTATTTAAAACACTCTCCTTCTTTCGACAAAGCCTTTACAAGTTGCTTCATCAATACCAGCTTTGTGTGAAGTGGGGGTAAAAGGATTTTTTTCCCGAGCAACCAAAGTTTCGTGTAACACATTTTTACTTCCAGGTTCTAATGTGACTCTTTCTGGCCATTCCTTCTTGATCCAATGTTGCTCTCGATCTCGGCTGTCGCACTCGCACAAAAAGCACGGGTATTTGGTGTATCCTCTTGGTTGTCCCAAAATCATAGATATGACTTTAAGATCACCGTCCATCCATGATCATTGTACTTAAGTCTGCTGAGAATGAAGCCTAAAATTTCATATCGTTCTTTCAAATGCACGGAATGTGCCATTGGTACTGAAGCATACTTATTGTAATTATGGAGAAGCACAGCTTTGAGGCTTCTTTTGGGGATTCGATAAACAACCTCCAATCGATGACTTCATATTTTACGTTGCATTTGCTTATCGGTCCGGGAATATCGCTACAGTAAACTAAATCACCTTCCTCTGAAAACTAAGGAAGAAAATCTCGTTTTCTGTATCTAAACCATGAGAAAGAAGTGCCAGAAGCTAACAAAATCTTTTCGTTTAGTCTCGAGCCCAGCAGTTCTGCAGATTCCTTAGGAAGACCCAAATCTCTGACCAAATCGTTTCAATCGGTCTGTGAAAAAAAAACTCGGGTGGGTCACAATCTTTGTATTCGTCATCATTGAAATCTTCAACTTCTTTGTTTGAATCGCTGCTGAGTGGTTCTTCTAAAAATTTGTGGAGGTGTTGGTACGGGTATTTCAGGACCATGTTCCACTGGGCGTATTGCAGATGATAAATTAGGATAGGAAATGCCTCTTTTTTTTTTTTTTTTTTTTCACATTGAAGCCTTGAACATTCGAAGAATAGAAGTAACAGTCATCGGTATGGTTGCGGAGTTCCCGCTATACCATGGAAATTCCGAAATGGAAAGATTTTTGTTCTCCCTTCGACCACCTTCTAAGTTCTACACAAATGGAACATACTATATGCCGCGCCCATGGCTTATCTAAGTCACCAAGTTTCATCCCAAAATACACATACTACATTTTTTTTACGAAATCTGTAATGTTTCTTCGTTGTTTATTTACCACTAACTCCCCGCATATGTAGCAGAAAATGTTAGGCGAATTTTTGCAACTTCTTGAAACACCATTTGAAACACAGTTAAACAAATTTTAACGAATGACATCAACATTATTACACGACACTACGTAAAAACATTAAAAAAAACTGCAAACACATTAAATTAAATCTCACACGAACTTAGAAAATATGCCACCTTTCAGAAATATGATAACCTTAGTAGTCGGCGACTAAAGTTCAACTAAAGAATCACACAAGAAAATGTGTCTATGACAACAGGAAAGTCATCCGTTATCTCGGCGAATCAGATTCAAAGTAGCCATCTGTACTTTTATCTGCATTCCTCTCTCTCTCTCTCTCCTATCTTAAGAATGAGAAGTTTCGTGGAAATTTCTTTTATCATAAAACGGCACTTCAAAAAAGTACTTATAACAACTAATTAGCTGTAAATAAAGGAGAATGAAAATAAATACCAATGCGCTGAATTTAAATCCAAATGCTACTAATAAAAACGATAAAATTAGAAATTGGGTAAAATTAGTGGGTGATGGAATTTTTTACTATTTTTTTCTGAACTCTGCACCTAAAAATGTATAAGAATTAATTATTACTTCTCAGACAACTTTTCCATCGCAGGCCTGTGTTATTATTCTCCACGTAAAAGAAATAATATAAAATAAAATCGTTAATATAATAAAAAAATTAAATTAAATTAAAAATAAAATAAAAAATACTTCTCACCTTCTTATTCACCACTTCCTTGCACAATTTCCAGGGATGGCCTCTAGTTCCTGGAATCATTTTTGTCGCCAGTCCCTGCATGCTGTCCAAAGTATCTTCACCCCCCTCCAAACCACAATGACCAGATTCGACTGAAAAGGCCCTGATCAGGCCTTATCAGTCGAATCATTACCATTTTATCTCTGCTGATTAATATTCGTCTTAATATTGCAGCAATCCTCTGAGTTGTCTTAATCACCTTTGCAACATGCGCCTTAAATTTCAATTCACCACAACCCCCAGGATCCAATGCTTCCTCAACTTCCTCCAGCATACTTCCACATATAGAGTAATCAGTATCTGCGGTTCCCAAAATTCAAAACCTTACATTTAGCCACATTAATCTGGCATCCCCATTTATTATTTATCTATCCAAATTTCCAGCTTACTCAGATCCTACTGAAGAGTCACTACATCAGTATTACTCTCAATAACCTTTCCCAGCTTCACGTCATCCGCAAAAAGTTAAATATCTCCTTAAATTTCCGTGACGATGTCATAAAGGTTGAAAGTAGTGGTCCCAGCACAGAGCCCTGTGAAACTCCACTAGGAACTTCCTTTTCCCCGATATTGCCCTTCCATATACGATCCTTTGATATCTATCAGACAACCAATTGCCAATCTACTCCACCAACTTAATATCCAAACCCATAGACTGCATCATGTAGTACCGTATCAAATGCCTTTGCAAAATCTAAAAAAAAAAAAAAAAAAACTATCTGATCTTCACAGATAATATTATTTTCATCTGCCCAGTTTTCTATACGAGCTCTTACCAATTTTTCTAAAACCTAAAGCCACACAAGTAACACAGACTGGTCTATAATTTGATACCTTCATTCTTCCACTATCTTTATGCAATGGCACTATCTTATCCTCCTTCCACTCCCCAGGGTCTTTTCTAGTTGCAAGGCTTTCATAAAATAGCCAGGTCAAGGGAGCTATTAGTTCTTTAGCGCACTCTCTTAAGACTTGTGGCGAAATTTCATCCAGCACAGCCTTGCTGACATCCAGAGTACTTATTATTGTAAATACATCCACTTCATTTACCTCTAATCCTTCAACCCTCTCCATCCTCTTTGGCATATGACTCGCATTCCCAGAATGAAACACTCTAATAAAATATTTCTTGGTAATATACCACAATCTTTCATCTACCAAGACCATTCGTACACAATCATTCCTTCTTTTTCTAGACACATAACGAAAAAATTCCTTAGGGTTGTTCCTTGAATCTGGTGCTAGCCTCCTCTCATATGCTAATTTTTCCTCCTTGACTATACTAGTCATCTTTTTTGCTTGAACTTTATATTCCTCATGCAACTGTTCATTCTACACTCTTTCCATGGCCGCTTTCTTCTTTAATTCTTTCTAGTTTTCTTTCTATAAGTAATTTTTGTTTGTTTGTTTGTTTTGTAAACCTGCCTTTTTAATTCTTTTATATTGAACTAAATGGATGTACTTTTGATCTGCCGTCAAGGGATGGAAAAATCTATTTCCTCTTGCTTCCTTGCCGAAGTATGAATAACGAAGCGTTACATTGAAAATAACAAATGTTAATGTAGATTTGTTAAGTAAATTTTACTTCACATGAGAAAGAAAATTAAACACTTACCGTTTTCATACAGAAATAAAACCAAGCAAACAATCATTAAACGACTTATCCACGACATGGTAATAGAGTGAATCTGAGCAATTTCTACTACACTTATGTATATATACAGAAAGAAACGTTGTGACCCACGCCCCTAAGTTTCAAAACATGAACAAACAGAGAATACACGGAAAATTTCAAAAAATCCCCTCCTACCATTACTCATCGAATCCAAGGAGTTTGTACAGGCGGTTATCTCTTGTAGTGAACGTTATGAAAGTGGCCTAGTTTGGTGTCCATGAACACACCTCTCACAGGTAATCCTTTAATACAAGGCTGTATCCGAAAGGAATAAACTCAGGTGATAAAATGGCGCAATGACAACACACAGCGGATGGAGAAATTTTAGTCGGAAACTCAAAGTCAAAAGGCCACTTAGCTAATTACAAAGTTGCGAAGGAATAATCTGTAACAGAGTGTTTATTTTTCGCATTTTATCAGTGAACAAAAGACATGAAATTAAGTCCTTTAAAGGAAATACAACGAAAATAAACATTGCTAACAACTTGCAATATGCCAGTCACTAGAGTAACATTTAGTTCTGCATTTTAGAAATCACCTTATATATTTCTCGGTAGTTTTACATGTTCCATCCATTTTTGTTTATAATGGTTTAGTTTTTCTTCTATTGATTTTGTTTTTAGTTCTTTTAAATCCCTTGAAAATCCCTCATTGCGTAAATACTACCGAATTACAAATACTCTTAAGATTTCTTCAAATTATCAGTAATCTTTTTGATCACCTAATTAACTGAATAATTCTTACATCGCAATTATGCGAATAATAATTTGAATTGAATCTCGGTAACATCGAGCTATCGTTATTTATACTCGTGTAAAACAGTAAATGATACCGAAACTTTTTGCAAGCTGTACACCCGCTTATATAAAAGTACCCAATATATAATTGCAGTTATCCGCAATGTACAAAAATAATATCGAATAATAATAATAAAAAAGTTAGTTAATTGTGATCTGTGTTAATGTTTTGCTCAAAGAACAGAACAGGTCGAGCTGATGGAATAGATAAACAGAGAAAAGCCAAAAGATTTTAAACATAGACAATTACACCTAGTATAACGCGACAGGATCTCGTATTACTCATACAATACGAGCTTTGCTGTTTGCTTATTTCGGAAATGCAAATAAAAAATAATAATAAACATAAAAAGAAGTCATGAGTTTATTTCACCCTTTAGCTAGCAGTGCCCCACTTTTGTTTTTGTTGATTTATTGAGAATTTAGGGACAAAGGGCATGGTTAGTTGAAGGTGAACTTCTTGAACGAAAGCAGTTTGCGAGTAAGAATAAATAGAACAGGTTATGAGAAGAAAAAGAAAAATATAAAGAAAAAGATAATAGATGATTACATTACTTTTTTCATGTTAATCATTATACTGCTTAATGAACATCATCAAGGAAAGTTTACGAGAAAGGAATTTGCTGCGCCTAAAATAGATTGATTTGACGGAGCAGAATGAGGAAGGGTGAATGAGAATGAATTCAGGATGCGTTTGGGAAAACTTGCAGGGGCGAATGCTGAATTGGAATGAAATTCCATTCAATTCAACAAATTTAAATTCACGCTTTCTCTTGTTATCATTCAGGGAGTGAGAGGTGTGATTGAAGTCTGATTAACGGAATAATGAATTACTGACCATTTAAATCTATTATTTAGAAATTTATGTACATTTAATCATACAAATACAACATTGATTTTACAAATGATATTCTATCTTTTTCAATTTAGCTACGTGAATACAAATTCTACCCTACGGTTCTTTATGAACTGGTCAATAACATCGTCATAAAAAGTTGGTTGTAACTGAATTTTCCCAAGCAACACGTACACTTGTAAAAGCTGGCTGAAGCTCACTGACTAGAGCTACGTTGACTGCGTATGGCCTGTGTTTAAGCAACAGAGTGAGACGACGTGAAATGGCTAGGCGCGCGCATGAAATCACAGTGCAGCTGCGAGGACCTGGAAGCTCCTACAACCGAGCAAGCCAAGGTAGCTTTGACTAGACGAGCAAGCATCGGCCTTCGATACACAACGCAAAGCTCAATTATTGCCGCGCAAGCTTAAGACGTCTTCTGTCTACAAAAATAAAAGCCTAAATGGAATGCTTATAAATGCATGCATTTATTAACAAATAAATAGTACTTCTTTCTCAGTTAATGAGCTTGCGCAGCAAGCATGGAGAATTCGCCCCTGAAAACTTGAGACTATATTATACAAAAAAATAAGGGGAGAGACAAATATTGTCACTCCCCTTCCTCTCAGTATTATTGGTGAAAATATTAAAAATATTCGAGGTTGTGCCGTTATCAACTTCTTGTGAATGCGTATAAATACCTGTTACCAACTCAATGTAGGCTGATTCTGCTTTTGCTATGTGCGTTTTGTCGTCTTTTTAAATTATTAGAAATGCCAATCGCATTTTATTATAACGTTATAAAGCATGAAGAGCCTGCTACTACAACTAGTTTAGTTGAATTTCTTTTTTTTTTTTTTTGTTTGGCGATAATATCATTATTATATTACCCTACCTTGGACTCTACTACGTTGTCACACTCTCTCTATTTTTGTTGTCTTGTACGTTTTCTGGCCATTTACTTGTTTATCCTCCATGCTAACTCATCTTCCATTGAAAAATTACATCCACGTCATCTTCTAACTACGCTAAGGAGATGCTGGGTTGTGTTGCATCACTTTATGTGGATCCTCCTCACGAAAGGTTGACTTGTATTACCTTAGCGAAATCCTTCTCTAGCGACCAAGCATAGACGATGAAGTTCAACCATCCTAGTGCGATAAACTACGTGTCAGAAGTGGCTATATTTCAGTCTTGTTAATTTGCATATAATGAAGTGATCGAATGGCTTAAAACTATATGCATGCAGTTATATATGTATTTGACAAACACTGATAGTATTAGAAATTTAAAAAAAAAAATCTTCAGTATGTTATATATCACAAGAAAACCATCGTACTGTGAACTATAAAATTTTTATGCAGCAGATGTGAGGAGTGATATAAATAACATTCCCAAATATTTGTTTATCGTTGATGGGAGTTGTAAAATGACTTGTATAGTCCTATCATAAAAATGCTTAAAATAAAAAATCTCAAGCAGAACTAAAGTTTTCTATAATAAATCGACTTAAGAGTGCTGTGCCACAAGTTGAACAAACTCTTATCTCCAGATATTTCCTCCAATCCCCTTTCCCCCATCTTCCCCTCAGTTGCAGTATCATCCCCATCAGCAGATGACAAGTTTGCTGCTAGCTTGTTTGTTTTACTGATAGGTTTGCTCGGAATCCCTAAAATTGTTCGCTGCGTGATAAAACTAATGCATTGAGTAAACAGAGATTAACAAGCGATAAGCTTTCTTTTCCTGTACGTCATTTTAGACAAGAATGTACAGTTTTCAGAAAGAGTTCTATAAGAATTATCAAGAGCACTTTACAACAAACAAAAAATTCTCACAGGATAAATTGAGTAAGATTAATGGCACGAGATCATGCAACATATGCAAATATGCACTTCTTTTTATTAGACTGTTTTTTTTTTTAAAGATTTTTAAATTAACAAAACTCGGGTTTTTCATCTTTCAAAACAGGCAGACCGTCCTCTAGATACATCTACAGGCAGAAAAATTCGAGGATATGCAAGAAAGTGGTGTATCGGCTGCATTAAAATGTCCTGGCCCTTAAAGGGGAATAGAAGAAGTGAAAGTAATTAAATAACAACCTAATTTCATATTCGTTTCCTGATGATGTAGTCGAAATTGTACACCCTTGGAGTAGATTCGTTACCGCTTTATTGTTTGTCCCGAAGAACACTTCAAATAGGTTGTTTATTTATAGCGATGTTATTTTATTTTTTGGTTCTCACTAGATCCTCTCGTCAAGAAATCTTGTTTCAAAGCAAATACTTCTAAAGAAATGTCCAGGAAATTTGTTTTTATTATGGATTTTCAAAATGTTTTGAGAATAATAATTTGATTGAAAGATATCTCTACAGCCAGAAATTTTCTTAAAGTTAAAAGCCCCAACACAAACATCTTAGAATGGATTCGCAGGTCATTGGTGAGGGGGGGGAGGACGCGATATTTACCTATTTGCTGGAATGAACTGGGTTCAAACACCTCTAAGACAAGATCTTCATAAGACTGCAAATGAAGGTGAGTTAACCAGTATTTTATGTGAAGATGGCAGTTTCTTCGTCCCACAAACTTAATATTCTTCTCTTAGCCAAGCTAAGGCCATAATTCTAAGTTAACGATAATAACGTGATATGGAATATTGGGCAATATGTGCTGGTGGTGGAGGTCTATCTCTCTTTACAAATTAGTAGAGGCAGTATTTATAAAAATCAATGTATTGCTGATTTTGATTACCCTATTTGATTATGAATATATCCCATTGCAACATCTTTCAGAACAACCGAGACCCTCAATATCGCGATTTTTAAATACCATTCCCACTCAGGAAGCTTGTCCTACTTTTACCGCGGATAAGGATTACATGCTGCTGAGACCCATCATAGAACTTTTTTTTTTAGGCCTCCGATAAGCAGACGGTGGTCTCACACCACTATGAAAATTGCTTCCACCTAAAGACACTTCCATACATATGTCTCGCAGGTTGGAGGGGGGGGGGATTCGCACCCATGTCGGGTTGAAGAGCGGCAAGTCTAAAGTGACTTGAAAAAAAAAAATGCATATTTGGTCTCTACAGCATAGTTTCCAGGTGATCTAGCAGTTTTACGTTTTCTGCCTAGTTGATAATTTTTTTTTTAATATCAAGTCGTTGGTCTTATGTGTGCGTCATGTATTATCCAAATCCAGACCGATGTGGTGTTTTCTTATAACTCAGTAAGATATTCATTTTTGTGATATTCTTCAGAGCCCATGACGATTGATTCATTTCCTCCATCCGCTTTAACAGCCGACGTTGTTGTTGTAATTTTTTAAAAGCAGGGTTCCATTTTTGGAATATTTCTAGCTGGTAGTTTAGCTCCAAGTAACAGACTTTGAATTCGAATAAAGTCAGCTAATATGTTAATCGTCTGGATCGAGGAAAAATTGAAACCTTTTTAAATTCTACTCTGTCTGAGATATAAGATAGCGGGTTATGACTTTGAAACGGAGAATATGCTATGCCTCTTTCCCTATTGTTTTGTAATTTTTTTTTTCTATAGAGAAATGGATAATAAGACCAATGACTTCGGTAAATAAATAAATAAATATTACTTCAAAACAACTTTTGGTTCCAAGAATTTACGGAGTCTCCTAAGAATCATAAACCAGAGGTATCGTTTGAGACCCAGTGTACACACGAGACAATCACCCTCCTCCAATCTAGAAAAATACGTCACAACTGGTAGCACCGCACGTAAAACTGAGTCGTTCATCAAACCAGTTTACATTTCATTGAGAGAGTTTCGGTAATATGAATATCAGATATTCTGACAAGCCTAAATGTTACAGGGTATTCACAAATGTCCTTAGAGAAGAAACTTTGAATCTTCTTCGAGATCTTTTTCAACGGATACCGGTGTCATGTTCAGACACTGGACTTCTTTCGGTTTCAGGATACATAGAGGGAAAATCAGGTCTCGCAATGGGCTTCCTCCTCTTCCCCACCTCCAATGCTACTTAACCTAATCATGGAATCTTTTGAAAGGAAAGGCTTAGAAAAATATCATAAAAAGGTAAAATGTTATATATTCTTCATTTTGGACATGCTACGAGGAATTTAAAATTTCCAAAACTATCTGTTGTCCACATCTCAATATAAAGTTCATGGTTGAACTTGGAGAACTGCGGACGTTAACTTTCCTTGATATTCCCCTAGAAGTCTGATGGTAAATGACTTAATTTCTCAGTGTACAGAAATCCCACCAACGCTGAAAGATTCTTACATACCTCCTCGAAAAACCATCCCTTGCAGAAGATGAATATAATGAAGACATTGAGAGAGACAGAGCCTAAACTTCGAGCTAGTACGGATTTCCCTTTTCATGGAATACAAACTTCATTGCGCTTTGAGCCTCAATATCCGTTTTGTAGACATAATAGATATGGTAATAATGTCACCCTTTTTAAAAAGTAAAATTCTTTATCTTTATTCATAAATATTGGATTTAGGACATTTATTGTTTATTGGATTTTTTAAACTTAAATCACAGTGTCTATAATTTTAAATTAGACAATAAGGAGCTACTGATGTAATTCGGTCACTTTGCGATAGCTCACGCGCGTACACACACACACACACACACACACACACACACACACACACTGTTATCACATCAAAATAGCTGATTGAGTTTAAACATCTCATATTCCATTAGCTACATTAAAACCCATCTATTTCAACTCCTTTCTAATTATTCTCGCTTTAGACTCAATCAAAAAGTATAACTCATTTTATATAAAAGTGATATATAGACAAATCTGCCTTCAGGACGCACGCAGTTTTTACAGACAAAAAATACTGTTGTTGTTGGTGATGATGGGCGATAGATGGCGTTGATGGTAGTTGTGTCGTAGTGGAGAGGATGAGATGTATTTAGCGAAGTAGATTAGTATGCCCACCCATAATGAGTCCGTGGACTTCCTGGAGGTGTCACGTAATAATAGTAATAATAATATTGAACACACTGATGCGAACTCTTTAGTTCAACTGAGAAAAAATATTTATTCAGCAGATGTCCTGTGGAATCAACACTACCTATGTAACAAAATTAATCCGCCTTTCAAATCACTTTAAGAATTTTTTTTTTATTTTTCGGTTACTTACTTCATCGATAAACCCCACTACTCTGTACCCTAATACATCATGCAGTTTGAATTCACTGATATGCCACATGCTTGCAAAAAATTACGAAATATTGCTTAATTTGAGTGACATCAAATAGACTTGATAATCGAAATAAATATACGTGGGAATGTCGAAGGTGGAAATGCTGAGTCATTATTCAAAAAGTTACTTGAAGCACTGCAGCGTTCCTAGTTGCTGAAAAGAATTAGAACGGAAATGTATATTAATATCTTCCGCATATCAAATTAAAAATACCAACGTACATGTATTTAGTTAATTGTTTAGACTTCAAGTAGCTTTTAAAATTTTTATTCAGACAGAATCCGCATTTACATATTGATAGGTAAAAATCTTACTGTATCTCAATATTTGATTTTACTGCCTACAGTATGGGTATGGACAAAGCTGAATCAAGCAATATATGTAATGCTGAACAATCGGACTACATCCCTCCTTCCGCTGTATAACTTTTTTTCTATATAATTTCGGATAGCATCAAAGCTTCTTTGCTTACTAGCCAAACTTTTTTTCCATACTAAATTACTGTTATTATTATTGTTATTATTATTAAAATTAAAACTTCCATGGAGTCAAAAGACGGGAGGTCCCACAGTTACTCACGCAGTTTATCATACCGCGCTTTAAATGTGTTCACTGCCTCCATGCTTACCACACTCTCGGGCAATGCATTCCAACTACTATGCATGCAAAAAACACCTGCCCCTTACCCCCTTGCTCACACTCTCCTTATACAGCGTCCAGGGTTCACTTGTTCTCTCCCTATCTTTCCCCCATTCTATGCAAAACCTCCCCGACATTAATCTGGTAATGACCTCTTAACAGCTTATGTCTCGATCATATCCCCCTCTCCTCATCCTATCTACCAATCTCTGCAAATTGCATTCTGTCAATTTGTCTTCATGCTCAACATTCCAGAGACCAGAAACCACTTTAGTTAATCGTCTCTGGACCTTTTCCAATACATCTTTATCTTTTTGAAATCCAGGTGACCAAATCTGCGCATAGTAATCCATATGCAGCATATGGATTACTATGCTGATCAAAGCTTCATACGAGGGAACCATAACATCCTTACTTCTACAAGCGAGTGTCCTCTGCATCATTCGCATTATCCACTGTGCTGTCTTCACAATATTAGCAATATGCCCCGACATTCTAGGTCATTATTCACAATCGCTCCCAGATCTCTCATCTGCTCTACCTCTTCCGAGACATTTTCACCGATTGTATATTCTACATCCCATCTCTGCTTTCCAAATTTCAAAACCTTATACTTTGCAACATTGAATTGACATCCCCACTCATTTACCAATTCAGCCAGTATATTCAAATCCTCTTGCAAAGCCACATCATCCGCTCTGCTCCTGATAACTTTCTCCAATTTGGCATCATCTGCAAACAACTGCATATCACCCTTGAGATCTCTCTCAATATCATTTACATACAAATTAAACAGCAATGGACCCAAAATAGACCCTTAAGGTCAGTGGCAGCTCGTGGCTTGAAATCGTGGGGATGCTGTAACTTTCGAAATATACTTACACACTGTAAGTACAGTGTATACTTGTTTGGATAAAATATCAAAATTATGATAAAAATTAAAAAAAAATTAAACATGAAAAAATATTGTTTATCAATAAAATTATACGGTTTAGTATAATTCAAAATTACTTAAAAATAAAATCCATTATCATAACCCCAATAATGTTCTAAAATAAAAACTATAACAAATGCTATGTCTTTAATTATAATGTCCAAATATTTAAAGAGACGAAATAAACACGATAAGCACTACGAACACTCTACTACTGGGACAAACTGCAAATAAACAACAGAGCTATTAGCGTAATTCGACACTGTCCGTCGCATTACGCTAATAGCTCGCATCTCACTATGACGTGCATATGCTTGCGCGTAGCAATATGACACTGCGGTAAACACAGTACTGCTAGCGTCCTTCGCCCGCCTAAGTGCTACAAGATGGATTTTTATTATTTTTTATAAAAAATGAGAGAATTGGATAGGATTGTTGATGATAAAATTAAATGTCACCAGCAAATATAAATAAATTAATAAATATATTTATATATCGAGAAAAATTGGGGGTGCTGCAGTTCCGCAGTGCCTATGCACGAGCCGCCATTGCTTGAGGTACACCACTAGTAACTTTCCTCTTCTGAGATATCGCTCCTCCATAGACAACTCGCTGATACCCTACGATTGATTGATTGATTTATCCCTTCAATCGTTTCCAACCCGTAGGTGACTTTGTAGGCATTGCCCACAAAGTATTCCTGGTGAGATTTTTACAGGGAAGCTCACCATTGCTTTCTCCAATACCCCCAGTTTTATCCAGGCTCGGGACCTGCATATGTCTGGGACGTATTCGTGACTGTAGTCCATGTGTGTGTGTTCACGGGGCTGGTTTGCCTATTCTGGGGGCGAAAAACCCCCTACCTCCCTATGAGACCTACTAACTCACCTTTAGTTTAGTCGAAAGAGACCAAATAAAGGTTCCTTACGTCTTGGACGGGAATAGAACCCAGGGTTCTATTCCCGTCCAAGACGTGAGGAACATTCCGACCGAAGGGGTTCGTCTATACTAACTGAGCTATGGAGGCTCTGACACCCTATCAGACAGCCAATTTCCAATCCAGCGAACTACTCATCCATTCCAATTTAATTACCAGCTTGTCATGTGGCAATTTATCAAATGCCTTTGCAAAATTTAAATGTACCACTATGTATGCATCACCCTTATCCAATGCATTTGTCACTTTATTATAATAGGTAAGCAGATTGCTAAAACATGATCTTCCTTTAACAAACCCATGCTGGCCACCAAAGAGTATTTTTCTGTTGTCAACCCATTCTGAATCTTGATCCTAACCAACCTCTTTAACACTGAACCACAACTCCAGACACACAGACGGGCCTATAATTCAAAGCCCTAGTCTTATCACCTCCCTTATGAATCGGAACAATTTTTCCCTCTTTCCATTCCTTTGGAACTTGGTTCAATGCAAAACTCATGTTAAAAAGATATGTAAAAGCTGTTATTAACTGCCGTGGACATTCCCTCAAAACACATGGTGATATAGTATCAAGTCCTACAGTTCAATTACATGTGAATTTTGTGTAGACAATTTATATAGTTAAGATTTTTTAAGATAATAGTAAAATGAGAGACTGCGTGAGATTTTATTTGTAAATATAATATTTTTTTCCTTAAAATGTATTTAATTATATTGCACACATGTGAATGTAAGGCATTAATAATTGAAATGTATTATTATGTGAAGTTTCTACAATTAGAGTATGTTGATATCCTTGTTGCTGCCCTAGTAGCGAAATCATGGGTAATGTGGTGTCGCCATCTATTGGCTGTTATTTACAATATGGAAAATAAGAAATAAAATTCGTCAACAGGGGATAATATTAAATTAATTTGCACTGCTAAACTGGCTTCTATTTTAAGGAGAATATACGGTTTGCTATCAAGGAAAGAATAAGGCAATGCTTAAGCATTATTTCTCTTGGATGCAAAATAATTTAGAGAAGACGAAAAGATGTGTCATTCTGACACAGAGACGGGAGAAAGATCTAGAAAGCCCTCATGGTGATACAAATAATTTTTTAAATATCCAAATATATATAATAAAATAAATGAAGTAGGCAAACGTAAGTGATTTTGAGATAATTTAAAGGCCTAAGATTTGCTTTTTCATTTGAAATTGAGCTAGCCGATCTCATACGGAAGTAGCAGGGTTTTTCATCCCGCATACAGGCAAATCGACTATCAGAACACACGCAATTTACAGACAAAAAATACTGTTGGTGGTGGTGATGGGCGGTAGATGGCGTTAATGGCAGTTGCATATTAGGAGAATTAAGTAGTAGTGGAGATGATTAGATGGATATTGTGTAATGGAGTAGAGTTCCCTCCTGCGATGAGTTCTTGGAAGTGTCACGTAATAATTTATTATTATTAGCTGTATTATTGACGTTAGAGAAATAATTTGGAAATTTTAAGCACAAAAGTATTTCCGAGTTTTATATGTATATTATTTTCATTTCAACGGTAAGGGAGAGAAATGAACATGCCCCGAGGAAATATGGTGGCAGCTGGGTCGCTTAGTGTTAGAAATGCAAGATAGTCTAAGCCATGGCGAACCTATGGCACGTCCAAGAATTTTGCTGGCACATCAACGATTTACAGGTGATATCCTTATACACGCTTATCAATTATTCAACCTTTTTTTTAATTGTTACAGTACGTACAAGTTAAATTTTGTTTTATACGAGAGAGCAACTACGAAGACGTGCATATGATTGGTGCGGTATTAACAAAAGATGCACGACCTAAAGACAAAGGCAACCACAATTGTTGAGTTGAAATGCTAATTCTCTTCAACCGAATTCCATAACATCTGAAACTATCATAACCACATTCACTATATATTTCTTAATTTTAACACATTCACGATTTTAACATATTTATCGTTCCGACGGAACTGCTCATTACCGGCAGGCTCAACTCACACAAAGTGTCAACCTTTGGTGTGACACTTTGTGTGAGTTGAGCCCGCCGGTCATGTAATTGAAAAATTGGACAATAGTGTTTAGTTAGATACTGTGTTTCTGGTGCAATATATGGTTTTGCTTCAGTCTATACAGCATAGATTCTGTGAGAGGGGAACATGTGATTCATTAGTTAGTGCCTTTTTTTATTCCATCTGTCTGTAATTGCACTATTTTGTTGAGAAATATATTACACAGGCTGCAAAAGGCTCTGTACCTTATTTAGGGATACAATAAAACTACTTGTTTTTCTTGCATCTGCAGTGTATTGGCTGTTGGGGAGGATGTGTTGTTAACCGCGGGGAGCGAGTTACTATTGCCTCAACGTGAACATGTTTAAACATTTTTCGTGTGCGAGATATATGCAAAACTTTTTAATGTCTTTTTTCGTAAAGTAAAATCAGGGGCGTAAGTTATAGCGCGAAGGGAAGTGGTTATATTCGATTAAATACGGTAAGCGTTTCGCCGACAAGTTGACATCCTTCTGCTGCTTCCCCTGCTCAGCTGACTTCTATGGTGAGTTGCAATGCATAAATATTTTTTTCGCTGCCGTTTTTTTTCCAAACTAACATCATTAAAATCAATTTAATAATACAATAATCCTGATTTTACACTGAATAATATTATTAATTTATATATAAATATAAATAAAATAAAATATTATTTATAAAAGTATAAATATTTTTATAAAATTATAATTGTTTATAAAATATTATAAATAAATATATATTATAAATAAATTAATTAATTAAGTTAGGTTAATTTTTTATTAATTTTTCCCCTATTAAAAACTGCTCAGCACTTCAGCTATTCGATTGGTAAATTTTTGGCACGTGCACATAAAAAGGTTCGCCACCACTCAGGCCAGATCTTGGAAAAACGTGGGGATGACTGGCTTAGACTCTAAGCCAATCATCCCCACTTTTATCCAAGATCTGGCCTGTGTCTCATAAAATAAAATAAAATAAAATAAAATCCTTTGTCCTTCCTGAAGAGTCTGCACCCAGAATTTAAAATAACACATTGCAAGAAATTCAAAGGAGTTCTTCTAAAGTAATACGAGAACAGTCGTTTGAAACTTGAAAAGAAGTGAATGTCATTTTGTGTATGTATTTGCCAAGCAAAGCGTTTTCATATTTTGTTGCAAAGGCCTGCGTAGTCTTGTAGCAACAAACCATAATACTAGATTGTCAGAAGACGGTCAGAGGTTCGATTGTATTCGTTTACTAAAGAAACTTTTTCTATGCTTTTTCAGCCAGATCCAAGTTCATCGATATTTGGCACAGGCAAGTAAAGGTTTTTCACTCTCTCGACAACTTAGAAAATCCGAATATGGAACTATTTCATACACGATGCTGGTTTAGTCAGAATCACGAGAGAGAGAGAGGGGGGGGGGGGCAATTGTATATCGTACTATCCTTCCGATCTATTCGAAATCATTGGTAGTCATAGACTCTGCTACTGTTGATACCGATTTCCAAAGACTACAAGAGCTCTGCTTCCCTCCTTTGGACAATAAAAAGGCGTCAGAGGTTTATTATTTTTTATTTGGTTTTACATAGTAAAAAAAAAATTATAGCTTCATCACATTAATAAGCGGTCACACCGTGCGCGGATGCTATGTCGGATGGCTTATTGCAATAAGCCATGTGATGTATTCGTTCTGCCTCATGCTGTTAAAAAAAAAACTTAACTCACTAGATTACTGTAACTGTTTCAGTCGGCCTACATAGCCACGTGATAATTCCACAACGCCAAGTTGTTAGAAGTTACTAGGTCAGTAAGCATAGATGCTTTTCTTACGCCTTTTTTCTGCCAGTCTGTCCTTGCCATGTCGGGGATTTTTCCTCCCGAAAGAATGGGTTCCACCTTTGCTTCTAAGCGACTTTTTTTTTTCTTTTGAATTCGGTCTCATGTACAGAGGCGGGTTTATGATTTATTTATTTCATAATGAATCACTTTACTGAAGATTTTGATAAGCAGTAACACCATAATAAAGGCAGTCAGTATTTCCTTGTGCTGTTCTGCTCTTCTCTCTCTTAACTCTCGGTACCTGGAGGCCAGATGACCTCAAATGTTTGAGTGCAATTTAGGTCATGGGTGTCAGGACTGACTGACAGAGAAATACTAGTTGTATAAAGTTAAAAAAAATGCAAAGACGTAGCTTTTTATTTGTAGAATGCCGATACTTTTCTTTATTATGTTGAACGTGTTTTGGCAACATTGGCTTCTTTAGAAAGGATCTCTTATATGCTATCTAAGCAGCTTTAAAACACTGACTAGGTATTTGCTTTTGTAGGCTTAACAATACACAGAAGGAAACACTGTTGTGTTCCTTAATTCCCACCTCCACTTTCTTCGTGAAGATGTAAAGATAAGATGGCATCAAGCGCTTTTATAACCACTAATTAATTGTCTTTGGGTGGATGAGAAGTAATGAACTTGGTGTGATTTCTTTCTCGTTGATATTTTTCCCTTTTTGTTTTGTACAATTTGAAAACATAACACATCATTTCAATAATCTTTAATTGTTGCCTGTAGCACACCATTATCTTCTAAACGTTAAACAGAGCATGATCAAAAACACCTTTCACTGAATTAGGATCGCATTAATAGCCCATTTATATGATCTATAATATTGTGAAGAGCTGTTTATTTTTATTGTTATTATTAGATGGTATCCTTAAATTATGTCACACACGGGATGGAAAAGAAGCTTAATTCGATGATGGGGGAGCAGATAATGAGTAGAATCGTCACGAAGTCCAGGCGTAGCTGTAAATTATTGATTTTTCAGGTTAGAAACATTATATAATATACTAGAACTTCGCAGCAGGGAGTGATTCTAGTTTCGATGGAAACTAAATAGGATTAAAGTTTCAGGAATGTATTGTGAAAATCACTAGTTTAATGGACTTTAAAAATCTTAAAGATTAGCGAAAGAGCTGCATACAAAGAGAATCCGATTACATTGTCTTGAATAATTATTACTTCTAAGAATAGCGATCATTTTATTTGGAAAGTTTAAAGACAAACCTTCACATGTTTATTTAAAGATTTTCTTATTAAAAACAATTCGTTTTTTTCATCTGCATCTGACTCAGATTACTCTGCCGTGGGTTTATGATTTAGTTATTAGAAAATGTTTAATAATTTTGAAACAGAATACATTGCGAGAATTATCAAAAACGAAGGACACCATAGTTATAATATACTGTAAATATAATCTATTTAATGTTATATAAATGTTAGAAGTTGTCACATTTCACTGTTTGTGATTATCTTGTATTAAATGCTGAGTTAGATAATTATAACATAAGGCAATATTTAAAACAAAAATATAATTTTTCATATTGTTCAGTTTGAAATTAATAGTTACGTCACAGTCTTCTGCCAGATTTGAAAACCAAAAAAGCATTTGCACTCTAGATCTTATTTGAAGATGCTATACTATTAAATCGGAACTTTTTTTTTTTTTTTTTTTTTTTTACTGTTCGAGAAATGGACTAGTTTCTCATTCCCCACTCCCAGAAAATACTGCGAATGTGTAATTTGTTTCTTCGTTCACGGGAAACTGGAATTATCCCGGAAACATCGAAAGAAGATGATTATCAGTCGCTCATCAAAGCACTTCACACACACACACACACACACACACACACACACACACACACACACACACACACACACACACACACACACACACACACACACACACACACACACACACAGTTCTATTCGTAGCGTTAAAAGGAAGCATCCCATTCACATTCACTTCCTTTTAAGATTGCGTCTGGGAACTTTTCCCCCATATATTTCCTTCCTGCGGGGGTGAATGGACCCGAAGACTTCAAGAGACAATTTTTCTGATAAGTGTGGTTTGACCTTGGAAGACACCCGTGATCAGGAGTTTGACCTTAGTTTTTCTCAGGTCAGTTGCGGTTCAGTAGATTGCTCGTAATAAGTCTGCAAGAGGCAAAGTCAGGAAGACAGTATATTAACAAGCGTACCGACGAACTCGCCGAAAAAAAAAAAAAAAAAAAAAAGTCACATACTGGAACTGTAAACAGACCTCCATTTTATATTTGAGGATCTTGCGTTAGTTACGTATTAAGTTACTTGACACGGAACTGCAATAAAATGTTTCATATGTGAAGAAAACTTAATTAGACTGCAGTGGCGAATTCTCTATGCTTGCTGCGCAAGCTCATTAATTGAGAAAGAAGTAATATTTATTTGTTAATAAATGCATGCATTTATAAGCATTTCATTTAGGCTTTTATTTTTATAGACAGAAGACGTCTTAAGCTTGTGTGTCAATAATTGAGCTTTGCGTTGTGTATCGAAGGCCCATGCTTGCTCGTCTAGTCAAAGCTACCTTGGCTTGCTTGGTTGTGGGAGCATCCAGGTCCTCGCTTCAGCACTGTGATTTCATGCGCGCGCATAGCCATTTCCTCTCCCTCCACGTCATCTCACCCTGTTGCTTAAACACGGGCCATACGCAGCCAAAGTAGCTCTAGCCAGTGAGCTTCAGCCAGCCTTTACAAGTGTACGTGTTGCTTGGGAAAATTCAGTTACAACCAACTTTTTATGACGATGTTATTGACCAGTTCATAAAGAAGAACCGCAGGGTAGAATTTGCATTCAAGTAGTTAAATTGAAAAAGATAGAATATCATTTGTAAAATAAATGTTGTATTTGTATGATTAAATGTACATAAATTTCTACATATATAGTTTTAAATGGTCAGTAATTCATTATTCCGCTAATCAGACTTCAAACAACTCTCACTCCCTGAATGATAACAAGAGCAATCATGATTTCAAGACCAGCATTCGCCCCTGTTAGACTGTTAATTCATTTCCAGGACCATTTTGGGCACGCGCATGTGCTTGTAGAAACTCATTAGGACATTTAATAAATTAAATGTCACTCGAGAATGGTGAAAAACTATATTTTAATTGATCTAGTTAAATTCGATTTTCTTCCTTAATGTAGATCGACTGTTACCTTTTCAGAAGGAATGGTGAATAAATAAGATTTTATCTACAGCCTGTCTACTACGTCTCTTCTTCTTCTACGCGTTATTCCCGCTTCCTATGCAGGGTCCGCGTGTTACTTTAGATGCGACTTCTTGTTAGTACTACTCCCAACCGACCCGTCTCCTGGTCTGCCGCTGGGGGGGAATATTTTTGACTGTAGAGGCGTATGTTCACGGGGCCGGTTTGCCTGATGAAAAACGCTAGATAAACTGGCGGAAAAACCCTACTGACCGCGCCCAAGACCGGCTAACTTGGCTATGTCTGAGGAAGATCCTCAAATTCCTCACGTCTACAACGGGAATCGAACCTAGGACACTCCTTCCCCAGGCATATGGTTGCGAAGCGCAAAGCCACTAGGCTAACTGCGCGGTCTGTCTACTACGTCTCTCCTGTACAAAAACCCATACACAAATAGTAGACAATGCAACAAGTGAAATCACAAAGATTTTTTTTTTCTATTAGTGCTATGTTCGTAATGTATGGAGATATATTATTATTTTAATTAACTCTTCTGGGAAGCGGGGAGAAAAAATGTTTGCTTTATTATTGATGGAATTATTAATAAAGCAATTATTATTAACAAATTAATAATTTGCTAACTCCGATTGCTTTCTATTCTGGACATTCCGTGTTTATCGGAATATTAATTTCTGTGTATTGACACAAACTTAGTTTAATAGGGAACTGAATACACTGCTAACGGAATCCAACATCATTTGAATGGAGATGATGCTTGGCGCCACGAAACTATCTACTGCTGTGCTAGACAACTGCCACATTAGGCTGTTTGGTATCTGAACTATGGGAACATATAAATATTGTTACTTAAACAGTTCGAGAACTCAAAATGGATCGCGAATTACTTGCATCGCGTCCTTTTACTCTTCCCAGTGTCACTGTATCGCAGTCGCCAGGGGGTGGGGGAGACTCAATATTTGCTTTATAATCAGAAGGAACTAGGTTCGAATCTCGTCTAGAATGCAAGGAATCTTTTATAAAGACTCTTAAACTGTGAGTTTAGCCGGCTTCATATGGGTTGGGGGAGGGAATTCTTCATGAAACCCAAGTGGTTTATCCTATTGGATACTCAAACCGGTCAGAAGAACACGCATTTATAAGACATAATTCAAGCGTTAATTGCTTCGGTCGTAAGTGTAACCACCGATCTCCCTTCCCTATCCCGAAGACCTTTCTTATCTGCACTTATGCGTCACAGGTGAATGGACCGTGGGAGATTGTCAAGGTCGTTCAGTGCGTTTTTTAAGGCACGGGCACGTGCAATTAATTCCAGGAAGAGGACAAACGACCAGTCATTTGACCTTTATTGCTGTCGTCACTTGCAGAAATGCTGGAAATATAGGAAGGAAAGAAATAATAGAAAAAATCAGTAAATAAATCCAACCCAACTAATTTTTATAATTATAACATAATGAATCCTAGTAACAAAAAAAAAAAAAAAAGATAATCAATAAAAATTTAATCTACTTAACTTAGAAGTGCAAGGTTTGCTTTTGTCGTGACGCGAATAAATATTGCAGTGGCTACAAACTGTAGACTCCGAATCGTGATCCAGAAATTGCATGCGTTACCTTGGTAACAGGAACGGCTCAATATCCGTATCAGTATTCAATTAGCATAGTACAATGGCTACTTCGTGTGAGACAAAATACTTTACCTCAGACGTACAACATAAGAATTCAGTGACCTGTGAAGGACGACCTAGTCGGGTTTCAGTGTAGCAGTTTATGAAACAGTCATGTTGAAATTGGCCGTGACCGTTAACAATGGAAAATTGGAGTAAAAGTTTAAGAAATGGTAAAAAAAAAGTAAATACAAAGCAGATTTATTGCTAATTTATCTTGTTTTCGGTTTAATCAGTTTTGTTGTGTGAGTATCGTTGGTGTACATTTCATCTATATGACAATACTTTGTTTTACAGATTATCAAACTTATCCTAGAAACTGGCAATATTTGCATCATTAAAATAAAAAAGCAAGAGGGTTATCCGTGTATAAACTTGTGTTTCGTTGAACTTTCGTTCCCTGTTTGGACTTAAAAGACGTGCTATTCACCCTTGGACATGACCGCACGATTATAAGGATATTTATTCATCATGATCTACGTATTCCTCTAAGAAAAGATGCTGGTCTCTTGTATTATCTCCATAATGATGTTGTTATTGTTTCTTTCGGTTGTTCTCTCTCATCAGGTTATTATGGTGTATTATTGAACGGCTTATCGCACATGAGGTCTTCGACCTGCGACATCGTTATTGTTAATAAACGCCGATCAAATTTTACGGTTCTCTGCCTACTCGTTCCTTGTACTAGCGGCTCTCGATACTTTGACAGTAGCAAGCAAATCGCCTTTCCTTAATTGCAATATTCTTGTTCTCTCGAATAAATTGCGTTACATTTTCCTTGTGTTATCCGTTTGACCCGTATCTTTTGTTCTTCAATTTCCCATGCGCATTCAGAAGAAAAGACAGCTACAACGAGATAAGGTGTCCCACTGCAATAGACAGGAAACAACGCTGTTATGCCACGGTTTCGGTGAATAGAATTTATTTTAACTCTGGCCAAGAAAAGTAAGTTTACTTTTTAATTCGTGTTTCGTTTTCTTACAAGAATGTGTGTGTGGTATTGTATGTGTTTCAAAACTTCAATCAATTGTTTCCCCTTAACCCAAAACTGACTGGTCGAAATTAAGCAATCCATTTCAATTTTGAAATGGCTTCTTAGGGAAGAAAGTCCCAGAATTCTATCCTTCATTTATAACGTATACTTTAAATATGAATATATACGATTTAGGAAAATATAATTTAAAAATGCAGAATTATTTGTCTTCAAGTATGAGAACTCTTAGATCAGTTTATTCTTATTTGTCTAGGACAGTGGTTCCCAACCTTTTTCCACTTGTGTACCCTTTTTAAACCCATTTCTATAAATTGTAACCCTTGTTTTTAAATACTGACACTTTTGTTCAGTGCCTATTTGTTTTTGCATACTTGTTTTTGATTATTTTTCGTGTACTTCTGAACGGCCAGGCACGTACCCCCCGGGGGTACGCGTACCACCGGTTGGGAACTGATGGGCTAGGATCAAAACTATCTTTCATGGATTAAGTTATTCGGTCAGGAAAAGGTGGTTATTTTGGCTTGCAAGCCATATCATTTGCGGACAAAGAGCGTATACAATACATAATTTTTAGCCCCTAAAGTGAAATTGGGATACTGAAGTTCCTGTATTTCCTTTATAATAAAAATAATAATAAATAAGCTAACGCCTTTTTATTCCCTTATACGGAGTAGGCATGTATTTCCTTTTTTTTACATGCACGAAATTTAAGTATACATAATTAATATTAAAAATGAAGTTCAAAAATAGAAAATTCATAAATTTAATACTTCAATCTGTAAAGAACAACTATTGATACGTGTTTATTAAATAATTTATGAAAATAAATGAGAATTTTAATTTTGCATATCAGTCCATTTCACACTATGTCTAATATTTTGTCGCTTGGGTTCATATTCAGAATTCGATTAGAAGGTAAGGATAAATATATTTTTGTATGCAAACTAGAGCTACTTCTGAAAGGCACAAATATAAATAAATTACAAGAGATCATCAGAAAGTACACTGATTGTTATGATAAGGAAGAGTGCCCATCTTGAACTGCTTTTTGAGTTGGTTTCCCTCTATCGTTTATCCTATCTCAGGTTCCTGTGTTCAGTTAGTTGATAGGCTGTTGATTGTTTGCTTTCCTGAGTTTACGTTTTCAATATTCCTCTTCCCCTTTCCCAATTCAGGTCATATTTGGCAACCACCAGCGCAGATTTAGATTCTCCGCTACTGAAAGCTACTGACAGCTTTTTAGTTTCATAACTAAAACGCTGCATTGTACGTAAGTAGTGCTGTTTTACTTTGTTGTACCTTTCCATGCTGTCCGTTTACGGGATGGTGTTTCGTCTTTGTATGCGACTGCCTATGTATAACATAGAATTTACAATTATAAAAATGTTCTTCAACCGGTTAGGTAATAGTTTGTCCACCAGTGTATATTTATTTCTGGGAGGATTTGCGATAGTTAATTCCCACCATTCTGTTCAAGTGATTTTCATTGCTCGGTGCGAGACGGAGAATTAAGTGCCATGATTTCTAATATCGTAGTTTGGAATGAAGTTTTGAATATCTTACCTCTTAGCCCATTTACGGATTAATTTATGTGAATTCTGTGAATCCAAGTGTGTACATTTTACTTGGATGAGATTGCAGTCTTTCTCTCATTGATGGGATTCGCATGGCTTACAATTTTCTGCTTCCGTAAAACAGAATAGACTGGAAGATTTTTGTCCTTTATTCCATTGCGTGTTCAGTTTAAAAGTTTACTTCGTTTATTTTTTAATCGGGACATTTCTTATCACACTAATCACTCTTATGATCGCTGACGTTATTGAGCAATGGGGGTTCTTCAGAGCTATTTTAACTTTGGTTGAAATCACGTTGTCATGTATCTGTTCTAGCCGCTGCAAAGTTTTTTAAAATCACGATTTACGATTGATTTCCGTGTTTTACTTTTAAAAAACGTGAATGAAGCTTCACCTGCAAGATATGCGTGACAAATGGAACAGCAGCTGACTGTTGCTATGGTTCTAAAGTTCACTATCAAAGCATATAAGCTAATTCTGGTAAAAGATAAGTTGCGCAACAGAGACAAATGCGAGAGGGTTTTTTTTTATTTGTTTAAAAGAAAATAAATCAACTTTTTATGATTATTATTTGGCAGCCTCGGAAAAAACACGTTTTAGCAGGTGGGCAGAGGTGATATCTCGGTAACACAGACCTGAATATTAATGTTACTATCTGCAAGTCACGAAGTAGTCCATGACCCTCCCTATCTTCGCCTACATCATCGAAGTCATCCCACAGACGTCACCCACCCACTCACTCGCATGATTCTGGCAGATATCCGACTTTAACCCAAAATCAGCTCGATGCATTCCACCTCTCGATTCAATGCAGTTAAAAGGAGTTGGCGTAATAAAAATGCATTTTTACCACGCAAGCCACACATAAAAGTGGCAGCAAATCAAGTTAGTGGGATAAAGGTCGAAGGTAGGTGTCCGAAATAGAACTACGTTCCAGACATGGCGATCCTCCCTTTCATGACCACACCTAACTGTCAAGAAGAAAAAAAAATCCACGCAGTCGCCTAGTATGTTGACCCTATGAGATGTGATCCAAGTCTCGCAAAGATTACGGGTAATTTTATCTAAGTTTTCAAATACTTAGCCTCTTCGATTTATGGCAGAAATCAAGGCCTAAAAAAGTGTGTGGACATTAGCCCACACACTTTTTTAGGTAAAGGTCGTACTGGAATTTATTGTGCACTACATACGTACAGCATATAAACATTTGCCCTCGAACGCTTAAAAATTCCATCGTCCTTAATAAATAAATAATGGCTTTAACATTAAAAAAAATCTACAGTTCTTTGTTGGCTTGTAAAAAAGAGAATGATATATATAGTGGCGAATGTTCTTTGTTTTATTAAACGACCAAAAATCACTCCTCCACGGATTTCTTTTAAAACTAAAATGTGTTCCACTGATTCCAGATTAGATTGCTGCTTATTGTAGAGAGTAGAACAGTGGCGGCCCGTACATAAGCATTGCGACACTGCAGCACCCCCAAGGAAAAAATGAAATTTTGTTTGTGTTTATAAATAATAACAATGCTTACAACATTATATAAATGCAGTACAACAAGTTAAAGGTTACAGCTTGTTTCGACATTGAATAGTTAATAATTGGAATTCTTCGATTAACGCTTTAGATTACGAAACAAATGCACTGCAGTCTTACGCAGTGTGGGAATTATCACGTTCGGTTCGGCCAATTGCAGCTAGACTCGCCGATATTCGTTTGCGCTTGTCGCTGCACGTAACAAGTGAATCCAACACTACTCTCTGACCAGTGTCGCTATAGATAAATTGTATGCTTGCGCGCATTATTTCTGTGAGATACGAAACTTTTATTATTGGTATGCGTTCGTGGTGAGGGTGAAATATTTTTGGTAAATCTTATTTTATTCTGTTAAAATAACATATTTATTTATTAATTATAGATACAAGGCTGAATTATGACGAGTGTCACTGTTGAAAATATGAAAACAATTTTTTTTTTAAATTATCGTTACACGAAACAAATGCACTGCTATCTAACGCAGTATCGGATTTATCGCGTTTGGTCAATTGCAGCTAGACTCGGCGATATTCGTTTGCACTTGTCACTATACGTAACAAGTGAATCCGACACTGCTCGTTGAGCAGTGTCGCTACAGATAAATTGTATGCTTGCGAACATTATTTCTGTGAGATACGAAATTTTCATTATTGGTGCGTATTCGTACCCGTGAAACTGAAAAATAAATAGATGAAAGGAATAAAGCAAGGAAACACTACCGCTTAAATAGGAATGAAATAAATAAAGATAAACTAGACATTTTAAATAACAGGGTCAATAAACTAATCATCAGAGACAAAGAAATTCAAATAAATAAATACTACGAGGAACTTGAAAATTATAATAAAACTGAGGATACTAGAAACACTTTTTCAAATGATAAATTATATCTGTCACCATAAAACAAAAAAGTGAAAATATTGTCACACATGACAAAAACGGTAGACAGCTATCAGTATCGAACTTGATGAAAGAATGGAGAAACTACTTTCAAGAATTACTGAATGTTGATAATCCCCGACATTCAAGTCAGCTAGCGGACCCACATCTAACCACCACTCTACCAATAAATTGTGAAGACTTAACTGAAAAGGAACTAAAAATAGCAGTAGATCAAGCAAAAAGCAAGAAAGTCCCCAGGGATTGATGGAATTAGAGCAGAAGCTTTCAAAAATGCTGGGTATAATATATATTCCAATCTCCTTGCCATAATGAATCAAGCTTTAAACACTAGAATAATACCTCAACAATGGAAGCAAGGTTTTATTGTCCCTATACCCAAAAAAAGGGCAGTCTCGATAGAATGGATAACTACAGAGATATTACTTTGCTATCAATCACAGTTAAAATCTACAATAGGATGATACTTAATAAAATAGAACCTTACTTAGCACCACTTTTTAAAAAAAACCAAGCTGGATTTCTAAAAAAAAAAAAAAAAAAAAAAAAAAAAAAAAAAAAAAAAAACGATGTACAGTAGAACAGATTCATTGCATCAGAAGAATCGTAGAAGGGTTCACGTGATAAAAACTTACCACTCATTTTAACCTTTATAGACTTCAAAAAAGCTTTTGACTCCATTAAGCAATGTTTAAAATACTCAGCTTCTATGGTCTACCCTCAAAACTCAGACAAGCAATCTCAGCGCCTTATAAAGATTACAATGCTACAGTAATCTTTAAAACAGAAACATCTGAAGCCTTTTCGTGACAACAGGAGTCCTGAAAGGTGATGTACTAGCCTTATTTGTTCTTGATATGCTTGGACTACATCTTCCGGACGATCAATACAGATTTTCCATGCAAATAACTGATCTTAGCTTTGCTGACGATGTTGTACTTATTGATACAGAACCAACAAATGCACAAAAACATCTCAGTCTACTAGAGGCACAGGCTAAGCTTATCGGTCTGCAGATCAACATCCAAGAGTCCAAAGTATTCTCAATAGGTTGTGAAAACTTTATACTTAATATCAACAATAAATCCTTAGAAAGAGTAAAGGACTTTCAATACCTTGGATCGTACATCGCAATACAGAAAATGATATTAGGAAACAGCTGGCTCTAGTCTTCCATAACAAACTCCGCCCCATCTGGAAATCATCGTTGATATCATTAAAGAAAAAATAAGACTATACCATGCAACCAGTAGATCCATCTTCTTGTATAGTTCTCAAACCTGGACAATAAGCACCAAAAAAAAAAAAAAACTACAGATCTAATTAACTCCTTTGGATCTACATGTCTCAGACTGATCCTTGGATACACCTGGATGGACCTCGTCACTAACTCTGCTGTGCTTATTCTGGCTAAGCAAGAACCACTTGTCAATATAGTCAAAAAACTACAACTCAGATGGCTTGGGCATCAACTCAGATATCCTGAAGTCTCCCCCTTTTTGAAATCCCTCATCTGTACAAACCAGAAGATGGCAAACGCAGTAGAGGGAGACCATGCAAACAATTTTGGCAATACATATGTGAAACCATCAGTAGGCTGAACTGCAAAACGCCATCTGACATCTACAATATTGATATTAATTTTTAATATAAATCTCTTTTCACATTGTATCATATTGTGAATAAACTATGTATGTATTCGTGGTGAGGGGTGAAATATTTTTAATAAAGCAATTTTTAATATGTAAATTTATTTTTTAACAAATTGATTACTGATTAGGAAAAAAAAATTATTATTTTATTATTTTGTGTATGCAGCACCCCCACTTAAAATTTTCACCTGCCACTGCAGTAGAATTATATATAAAAGGCAATTACGTTTGTTTCAGTAAACAAAATCTATACCTCATATTTACCAATATTTCCTAAACATTAAAGTACATTAAAACATAAAATAAAAACGAAATACTTTTTTAATTTAAAAAATTATTTCGTTTTTATTTTAGGGTTTTATTTTATTTTATTTATTTTATTTTAAAAGTATGCTTATTTTTTCTAAGGAATAAGCAGTCTAAAAAACTAAATTAATTTTAGTATTTTATTTTATGAATTTCAAATGATAAAATTTCACGACTTTATCTAAATCGCCTTTCATTTTCCGTTTTGGAGATGCATCCAAAAGGTCATACTGAAGGTTATCACTAGATTATCTGTGATAATCCGGCTGTCATCAATCCGTTTAGAAATGCTAAAATCTGTCACTCTTCCCCGTTGCATACTAATACGATAAGGCACGGTGAATGCGGAAAAAATGTGCAGTTTTCATTGTCATCGATTATCCTGAGATTTGACTTATGATCCTTTCCTCGAGCACAGTAAAGATTAACCACGACATCCCCCCCCCCTTTAACCACCAGTCATTTCACCCGCGAAAGATTGTAGCCGCTTTAAAAACTAAACATTTAAACTTTTTTCAAGCCTCCATGTCGAAACTTCATGTCAGTTTCTCACCGGATGATAAAAATCATTACTAATGGAAGTGGATAGCCACTCTGCCAATCAAATATTAGACATAATGTTCTTCAGGGTTTAATATAAATTTAACTTTTAAATCATATTAAATTAAAATTACTTATTTAAAGTTATACATCATTCAAAAGGGAAAATATTTATCGCCTTTCATTATTTCGCGCGGTGGTAGTAAATAGGATGGGGAAGGAATAATAAGGGGTTTTCAGTAAGTGGAAGTGTCAATATTTCAAGTTTTCTAAAAGTTTGTTTTATTTGAATATTCATTCGAAAATTTTCTCTTAGTGCTCTGTGACAAGATTAGGATTTTTTTTTTTTTTAAATCTCCCACGAAAGTTTTTGAACTGATAGCACATTAATGCCGTGGATGAACTTTGAATGAGGATACTGATTGGCGTTTACGAGAGGACAGACATCGTAGTTTATCAACAAACCGCTTCAAGAATCGAAACATGTCATATTTTTATGTTTTGCGAGTTTTTTTTTTTTTAAAAAAAAAAAAAAAAAAAAACTGTTTATGAAACTTTGAATGTATTGTACCGAATTCGATTTTGTGGGATAAAAATAATTTGTGCCTACCAAACAGAATGCGCTTTTTTTTTAAACATGAACGCCGGATGAGAAAGACAAAAGGCATTTTTTAAACTAATTTTTGCTCATGAATAGTAGAGAACAACGAAACTGTTTGTTTCAAAATTAAATTTGTAAACATGGCTAGTAACATTCGACGACTCCTTGGGCTACACTAAAGAATTTTCCCTCTCCTATAATCTGATTTTAATTTTTTCTCCCTCAAGTTTTCGCTATTTCTGTCAGTGAGAACTATTTCTCAAGTTTATCTCCCATGCGTTTTATTATTTCTTTCAGGCGCCACATTTTTCTCCTGTCCCAGACTGTCTCGTCAGCCTCAATGAGAGAGAGAGACGCATTATTTTCCCATCGAAACGAATAGTTATCTTAAATGTCACTAGGTGTCACTAAGATATCATTTGACTGTGAACTGCATATGTCTAGTTGCAAAATAAGTTCCACATATTTAGAGGCCGTTAATAGAGTGCACCCACACTCACTCTAATACAGATTACTTTCTTACTGAATGTAAAGTGAACATTACATAAGTTTGCTGCGTCACCGATAATGCGTCACTTTCTTCTCCATTTACTTATTCATTTACAGTTCTTATCTCAGATATGAATTAGTTACATTACAAAGCATGTACGTAGGCGTATGAATCCCACATTCCATTATTAAAAGACTTTTAAGAGCGAAAGACAATTATTCATCGGTTGACGATGTGTTAATAACCCGGATGCTCTGTCAACAGTGCAGCCATCAAAATGAAACCAATTTACTTTGCTGTCATTGCGAGTAATGAAAAAAGTCATCCATGTGTCTGCTAGCCTACATAAAGTAATGATCAGCGGAATAGATCCTCCTGCATTTTTGTAAGCTGATTTTCCCCCTTTTTTTTCTTTACTCCAGAATTTTTTTTAATACCAGTTTTTCTGAAGATTATGCATCTTTTTTTGATCGGGTTCGAGTCCCGTAAAAGACTCGCATTATTATATAGGTCTTTTCAACTGTAGCTCAGTTAACTAGTCTGATGGGAGATCGAGGGTTTCCCTCCGTCCTTGAAACGTTTTTTTTTTTTTTATAACTACACCAAGGAAACACACACACACAAAATGAACTTACGGTTTTGCTGCTATTTCAGTTATGTGAATTCATTCTACAGTCCCTTTACGGTGCAAGTGCCTGAAAGGGGCAGATTTAAATCAGCGGGGCATTTGGGATGTATTCCCAGTTTCCGGAAACATAACTTAGCTGACTGACTGATTTTCCCTTTCGGTCGTTCCGACCGTAGGTGACTTTGTAGGCATTAATTGCCCACAAAGTATTCCTGGTGAGATTTATTTTTGCAGGGTAATTCACCATTGGTTTCCCCCCCCTCCATTTTATCTGGGCTCAGGACTGGCATACGGCCGGGACGTATTCATGCCTGTAATCCATGTGTGTTCACGGGGCCGGTTTTCCTGTTCTGAGGGACGAAACACCCGAGTTTCCGCGTGAAAAAAAAAAAAAAAAACCTACTTCCGTATGAGACCGGTTAACTCACCTTTAGTCGAAAGAGAACAGATAAAAGTTCCTCACATCACTGAGGGTAATCGAACCCAGGTCTTTCCGACCAAATGCTACGTTTATACTGACTGAGCTACGGAGCCTCTAACTTAGTATGCTTGCAAGAAGTGGGTTCGATTCGAACCAAATTGTTCTAAAAATTATTTTTCTATAAAAGTTTTGTTTCGGTAAGACTGGATGTGATATTATGCTTTCATATTTTCACAACAAAAGCAGCTTCTGCTTGTGTATACCATGCGCAGGGTGTATTTTATGTATATCGTCAATTAATGTTACGAAATATGCGATATTTCAGCACGCCGGAGCTGTCATTTTTTATTACAATAAAAAAATTTAAAAAATAGTATACTTTTTGGAGTCTGGGGGGGGGAAGAGGGGTTCACCTCAAAATCCAAGCAGTATGTGTTCCTTTTTAACCTCTTGAAGGTACTTAATCAGTTTCAGCAATTTAAAGATGACTACTGATATTAAAAATATTTCGAGAAGGATTTCACTTTATATGGATTCAAGTGTCATTATACAAATCATAATCTCAAGTGATATTGAAGTGGAGATGATTTGTGTCCTCTAAACATGTGAAGCAACAGTAGGGCACAAATTCGACCTCTGGTGAGAAATCAAGTAGAACGAATGTTAATCAGGACATTTACATAAACACACACAATCTAATGACATACGTTGAGATTTCATTAGAATCACGTGATGAACCATTACCTAGAAATTAGTGTTCAAGGTACAGTAAGAGCTATGAAGACTGCGTGGCAGATGCGTCATTTGTTCTGTTATATCACCGCATCCAGCTGAGTTACGAATTTGGCCTTGACCGTTATTTAAAAGGGGAAAACTTACTCACTGAGAAGTGGTTGTGATTTTTAAAAAATATATCCGGTTACATGTACGACGGTGTATTTGGGTAGCTTTCACGGTCCGGGTGAACCCCTTGTCACGTGTTCGTTTCTCGCAATGCGTTATTTTATATATTTCTCCCTTCCCCATCCGTCCTCATAACTTTCAAAAGAGTAGACGTAAACTGCTGCATTGCACCGCACACAAGTTTTCCTGTAAGCGACCGGCGACATACAAAGTATGACGCATTTCTCATACGAGCTCGTCGTTTTGACCCCCGTTGGCGCTCTGGTCTGAAATGAATACTTGATTGCTTGCCAGATACCTTAACTATAAAGAGCGAAAACAAAAGCTACTACGGAAATCATCAAACATAGAGAGACGCAGGAAAAGCCGGATATTCATGCTCGTTTTTATAGCCGAATGAAACATTAATAAGGTCCTATGGGAAAATTGGACTTCGCTTTTATTGCCTTTAAAAGAATACAATGAAAAGTTAGACACAACTTTGCCAACGAAGTTCACCTTGACTTTTTTTATTTGCTCTTTTATACGCGAATTCTCTCAGGTGTGCCTTAACTACTGACTAATGTTGTTAGTGTGAGTTTATACAACGTTCGATTCGGTCTCCCTTAGCATGGACTAAAAACAAGTTAGAACCATATCTTTATTCTTTTGAGAGCCAAGGTACTCATAAGTGCTTCAAGTGTTAAATAATCTCCTCTGTTAGGATGTAAAGTACTCATGAAAAGTACTTTACACCCTGACTGTAAAGTACCATGTAAAGTACTTATGAATAACTCTTCATTTAAAAATATTGGATAACAGATTCCAAATAAGTTATAGTTAATTAATAGACACATCACGGGACTCAAGTAACCGTATGAAATATTAAAAACTGTTTCCATTTCCTACTTCAAGATTTCGAAATGTCAACAAAAACCGAGGAAATGCATTTTGGATGTGTCACTTAACATTCAAGGCTAGACTACTCCCGGGAGAAAGCTATTGAGGACTAGCCCCATGCTTAGTGGGAAAACTCGACAATATCCTTAACCTCTATAAACTTCCCAGAAGAAAGCAAGCTGATCCCATAAAATTCTTGTCGGGTAAAGTTCCTTGAAGCCTCCACACATCTAGCTTTATTATCTACGTTTGTAAGTAAATATTTGAACAGGTTCGTCCTAAATTGAATTTTGTTCTTACTGTGTATCTCTTGACAAGGTCATTGTTTTGTTTGGATGTTCAAGGTCAATGTAAAGACAGATATTTCTACATCGACTTCCTCAATGAATAGGGATTCCTATGAATAGTAAAATAAATTAAAATCAGAATAGCGTAGATACTATGGAAAGCGAAGGAAAAACGAATATAGCTCCCATCTCATATCCGCATTCTACAAACCTTGTCCCACATGTTAATCCATGCAAACATAGTACTGAATAAAATGGGGAAAACAGGGCGTTCACTAACGTTCAATAGTGGGCTGTTTAGAACTATGAGAAATTCGAAAACACAAATGGCTAAAACAGTTAAATTTGACAATGTGCACCCCTCCCCTACTTCTTTTGGGTTTTAACGAAAATCATGAGCTTAGTAAAATCTGATTAAAGCTCAAATGACTGCTTAAAAATATTTCTTATTTCGGCAACAACTTTTGCCCTCAGGTTTATCTTAAGGCATTATTATCGGAAAGATCATAAGGACATCTAGCGTAATACACATTTGCAATGAAGAAGCGACAGATTAGGATTATTATTTTAAAATTAAATTTAAACACTTAATGTTATTTTGGTCCAATCTCTACCTCTTCATTGGATCCCTGAGCTCTTTGATCTTTCTGCATTGCAGGATTTCCAATCACAGTTGTTTTGCTACTACTGGCCCTTTATTTCACTGCTCTGTCCTTTAGATTTATTTATTTTTCTAAAATGGCCATTTTGTGCTTTATTTTGTAAATTGAATGGCGCGCAGCACACGGCCGTAGAAACATGGGACTGTCATTTCACCGGCACTCACTAGCGAAAAGATCGAAGAATGGCGACAAAATGACGAGTCCTTCCAATAGATGGATCGAAAATTTTAAATATTTCACAGATAAGCACGTGTCTTTTAAAAAACATTTTAAAAATCGTTGAATTTTCCTTATGTCTCTCGGGATCTAATGCCCCCACTGAACTTTCACTGGTCCACACATATTAGTGAATAATATGTGGACCAGTGAAAAAACTCAATTAAAAATCGAAACATTGAAAGCATGCATTTATACCAAATGCAGCTTTGATATGAATTGTATACAATTTTATGAATTTTTAAAACACAAACCTGATTTATTAAAAAAAGTTTATTCTTGTGAAAAGTATCAAAATTAATTTTTTTAAGTAATAATACGATTATTTAAAATGCGTATGTATATGCGTATATTTTACAATAAACGTTATAAAGCTTTTTAGTTTTAGTGAAACTTATAAACGCAACCTGCTTTTTTTATGAAACAATTTCTGATTTGTCCTTTATTTTCTCCAAAAAATTATGGTCACTATAATAATATTACAACTAGATTTGTTAAGCTTTCGACTGTTCTTTACATCACAGAGCAGTTATATAAATACGTTTTTTATATATGCCTACAGTATAGTTCGAAAACTTTTTTTTTTTAATATTCAGTTCTGTTTGGATTGAGGCGTATTTGCTAAATTTTGCTAAAAGCTAGATGGAACTATACTTAATTTTTTTTTTTTTCGTGTGAAATAATGAACAGGCATAATGATATTAGCACTAATTTTCTGGCTTTCTAACAGGTGGTAATTCACCACATGTTAAAAAATACATTTCGCATCAAGTAGAGATAGAAGACATTCTCGCTCCGTTTCTGTCTTTATACCTATCGACGCCTAGCATTGTCCTAGTATCGATTTGGTGCAGTGCTGGTGACGACACCCAGACCATAATCAGACCACTCCTTTGTTGTGGGAGGGTTTAAAGTTCGCAAAACACTTCTCCTTCATAAATTACATAAATGTAACTTGTGGCATTTTTACATCCACCCCCTTTGCTACAAACTGTTAGAAATTATTTCTCATTCACCCGTTAAGAAATACATCAGTAACAAATTTCGAAAACAGCAAATGCGTTGGTTCTATAAAATTCAATATATTTTAACTGAATATTATTATTAAATTATTTATAATACATACTAATAAGATTAATGAGTTATAATTATTTTAATATTTGGATTCGTATGGTAGTGATCTGCCCATAAAATCATGAAAGGTACAATTTTATTCTGGGGACGCATTCCACGTCTTTTCTGTGATCAGTAATTACTATTATTTCTTTGATTCTTCCAATGATATGTTTATGGTTTTGTTTTTGACGCGATTTTTGGACCCCTTCCCATGCTGACTTAGGAAGTACTCATAAAGGGAAATTCTACTGTGTATTCTGTAGCGGTGTTAACTGTTCACCAGTATTTATTTCTTTGTTTATTATAAATATATTTTGTATTTGTGTTAAATTTGCATTTCAGATTTTGTTTGGTGTCATTCTCACTATCTAAACTTTCACACAGGGCTTAGAAAGCTTGAAGAGAAAATACCCGAACAGTTAAATTACAGTGATGACATCGCGAGTAATAATGGACGTTTATTATTACCTTTAAAAAAAAAAGAAAAAAAAGAGAGAGAAACTGAATAGTTCTTCATAGAGAAGAATGGTTATTACTACTGGGAAGAATATGTATTCATTATTGTATCAAAATTCTGAAAAACACTGAGTGTTACACGAGGGAAAACTAACATATTTGCCGGCCTAGTTGGCTTCTCGAGTGAATTCTACTCGTTACTAACTGATTTTAGTTGGATAATTTAGCAGCATAGCTGGTTTGTAATCCGCCATGGACATGAATGGTTGTGATTGTTTTTAGGTGGAATATGAATTTGATCATCCTCTGTGAGACCACCGCCCGGCTTATTTTTGACGTACACAAAACGTGTGTGTCATGTCTTAGTAGCTGGCCTTATACCACATGAATTAATTCTCTGCACTCCTCAAAGCCATTGTCATAACATCACCATTAAGCAACATATTAAATAATTAGATCCGATAAATTTCATGCCCTTGGAAAAACGAGTGTGCAAAGTTCTTTATATACTGCAACACTTTCATAGTCTTGACTAGGGAAGGGCAAACGGAGAATTTTTTTTTTTTTTTTTTTTTTTTTTTTTAAGGCTTGACTCGTTTAAGTGTTGCAATTGAACCAGTAATAGACACCTTCATATTCCACCTGTTGTCGTCATTAACTCACATTTTTCTTAAGTTCTAAATTGGCAGAAGTTTACAAAAATATAATTATAGAATGCTTTGACTTTCGAAGAAATTGAATTGGAAAAAAATGTCGATCTTGTTTTTCGACGAGACCGCTAAAATGCATTCTTAACACATGGAATACGTAGGACTCTATTAAATTTCAATTATTAGACTAGTATGTTAATTCATGACGATCAGAAGTCTTTCCACTGGAAATAAAGTAGAAATAGAGCAAATTCATTACTACACACATTCGTGAATTATAAAACATGGGTGACTTAATATCATCGAGGAAGTGTTTTTAAGCGCTACTTATTATTTTTTCTTTGCGTTTATGAGGACCGTTGAACTACAGGATGCGATCGAGTTTAGCTGTGCGCACGTGTCACGAGTTTTTTTTGTTTTTTTTTAAATCATTAACCATTTGTCAAGCATTCGTGTCTTTAACCATGGGATCGTGGATATTTTACAAATAGAACTTGTTCCATATAAGTCGTTGCCCTTACCTTTTTGATAAATAAACCAAGTCCTTTTTTATGGTTTTATTTATCGGTACTTAATGGCGTGAAGAGTGTTCACCCAAAGAACGTCAAAGTTTAAAAACGAAAATAGTTCACACCGCCTCACTAATATGTTCTCGACTTCCGTGTGGATCTCAAAAGCCATCTTCACGGTGTCTTGGAAAAACATTCTATAAAAGTCTCCGAAAAAGAAAAGTCACCCAAAAAGCAAAGCAGAAAACTAAACTCCGACACGTTTTTATTACCTCCCCCCCCTCTTACAACTCGTTCGTTCCGACTACTATTTCCTCCTTTTATGTGACTGGAAGCCACGTGTTTACAGACTACACTCGGGTGGGAGACCATCAGTGAAAGTAGCAAATGCTGACCTTCACTTCTCCACTCTTGCGAATCGAAGCATGAAGCTAGAGTGGCCATAGTGTTGAAACTTCTTTTTAAACCAAGAACTTGGACCATATAGAATTTTTCCTTTATTTTTGTAGTAAACATATCCATTCACCTTCCCAAACATACACGCAATTATCATTAAAAAAAAAAAAAAAAAAAACATACCGGAATTGTAATTTCCAATGATTAATTTTTTTTTAAGCACTTGACTCATTTAAGTGCTGCAATTGAACCAGTAATAGACACCTTAATATTCCACCTGTTGTCGTCATTAACTCACATTTTTCTTAAGTTCTAAATTGGCTATTATCTTGGCTACATACGCCTCCTTATTATACTCTTAATTGCATTCGAAATTTTAGCGACTTAGTATGCTCCCTTCATTTCTGTTAAAAGTCGTGTCCAATTACTCTATCGATCCATATTTCGAATCCCTCCCTTGAATCATGCTTTTCTTAGAAACTTACACAAAAAGAAAAGAAAGCTTGCTAGACTGAACTGTTTTGCATCGATATTAAACCACCAATAAATTCCAAGAATATTAAATGTTCTTGTAAAGTGGAATTAAGGAGAAAAATACGACATTGTAAACACACCAGAAATATGCATATAAAATATGCATTTTAATTTGGCATGAAATAAAAAAAAATTGTTTAATTCGCGTTACAAATGATGTCACGTGAGATAAAACTATAAAAAAACAAGCGCGTTATCGGAAACAATGCAAACTAACGAGACGCGTTGTGGCAACTTATCAAAACCACTGATACTAGCAAAGTCAACAGCTGTTCTGTTTCTTCACAGAGCAGAAACGCGCGCGACCTTTTTACAAAACCGTGTTGTCATGACGACGATGGAATAGTAGCTTGTTACGTTCTATTTCTAGTACTTGACTGTAATAGCAGGTATGCTCGCGATAATTTTAGAATTCATTTTAAAATGCTCGCGATGATTTTAAGAGTCAGGAGGGATTGTGTGTGAATGAAGGCGTGCAATTTAAAAAAATGATTGTTTGTACTTAGTGTCTTTAAATTAGGGAAATGTAACTACTTATGAATATTTATAGTCGCAATCGCCTATCTTGAGACGGGAGCATTTCGGAAAAATTGCAAGTTGTTGGGAGATGAAACTACAAGGCAAATGGGGGAAGGAGAAGATTAATTCCTCAGATAATCTAGTATTATTTTAAACTTCATTTTAGTACAGCTGTAACACAATCAAGGTCCTAACTATAGCCTTGGTTGTATGCTAAGAATACGAAGGGAGATTTTAGAAGCATGTTCCAGGTTTTTCTAGCCTCTGTTCGTCGTTGTTGTCCTATGTTTACGCACAGTATTGGTGCACTTAGTGATAGGGAAGTCTGCTATGTCATATTAATTCTTTTAGTTGCATTTTTTTTTTTTTTTCAAATTCATATTTCACCACACAGTAAGTGAATGTTGTCTGTTCATTCTAGAACATCATAGAGAGTCTTAGAATTTCTTCGTGACTTTGTCGCAAGTGACTGCTACTTGTTTGGACACTTATAATCACAGTGACTGTTTTTAACATATTTTTAAGATGTTAACTTTCATCCCCCCCCTCTTTCTTTTCTTTTCTTTTTTTTTTTAATTAACTTAAGAAGTCGCATATTTCTCGGAAGTTTGTTATAGTCAATCCATGCGTAGGAAATGCGAGGTCTAATTGGGGTCATTTCGGTTAGGGGCCTAATTTAAGATGCGTAGGTCTCCGAAAAATATGCTATTAAATCCCAACCGGCCATGACGTCTATAGACGTTAAGCAAAATCTGGATACGATTCTGTAACACCTATTGAATAACATGGATAAGAAATGCAATTTGATCTCACTATTTCATCCACTACGGTCGGTAGAGAGGTTAAACAATATTTAAAATTAAATAGTGTTTATCGATTATACAAAAGAACTAATTATAAGATTTTTTGTTGTGTACGGAATCTTGGAAATTTTTTTTATCAGATTTTTAGTTTCTTGCTTCGGGGCCCGATTAGGCATAGTTTGCTTGAGGCCAGTCCTGCTTGGTTTACTGCAGGAGGTACATATTTTTATGTTATTTCAATATTAAGCGATTACATTTAGCATTGACAGATTTTTGCATATTATTAGACGACGGAGGACCAAGTTTTAGTTAAGTCTGGAATCCTAGCCAGCAGCAAAACAACTTTTATGCACTTTAGACCAGACCTTTAGTTAGGCTGATAATGGATCTCAGTCGCAACTGTTCATATGAGTCAATGAAACAATTCCTGTTGACTATGAAATGTCTGAGTTTCAATAGGCATTTTTTTTTTTTTTCATTTGCTAATTCAATACATTGTTGGGTCAGTAGAGTTAGCTATTTTCTTTTTTCTGTTGTTTTGCAATTTTGTGTAGTCGGATAAAAATTTCGTGAGAGAGAGAGAGGGGAAAATTGCCACAATATAACAGCGCAGGGCCTCCCCTGCGCTGTTATATTGTGGGGAGGATTAATTAATTCCAGATTACCGATAATATTACGCAGAAGGATGGACACACGTATATACATAGGAATCACTATCCCTACCATTCCAAACTGGTAAAAAATTGACGCACTGCGAATTTCGCCTCATTCTTGAGTTTCTTTACTTTACTTTCTACCCTTACATCCTTTGCTTACAGATTTACTCCTTTCGTCGTGTCATGATGCCACGTTGAAACGAAAGAGCTTTTCTAAGCTTGTACTTCACCAAGGTCAGATAACATGAGGGAGCGAAGAGATTAGGATATTTGCCTCTGCTGTATATTCTTCGTTCTTAAACATTATGATTGTTCTAACAACCGTGTACTGTTCTGTTGAAGTTTAAATATACCTGTTACTTTCGAACGTTTTTACTATTGTATTTAACAAGGATAAGAATTTAAAAATTACCACAATACCACACGAAAACAGAGTAGGGAAAAAAAACTTATTTAATTCCAAATTACTAGTCAATTTAAATTGGCTGTCTTCATTGTTAAAATAAGGCTTCAATTTTGCTACGTAAAGCTACTGAATTAAGGAAAAATTTATTGAAACATTCAAAATTCAGTATTCTTTTATAGCCAAATATTTTGAAACATAGGACTTTCTGAATGGACCAGACACGCACGGGAATACGACCTTAGGCATCGAGACATTACTTGATATTGCATTGCATAAGACAAAGAACTCCTGTCTAGGAGCCTGTATGCGCCTATCGCTTTTAATGTTTCACTGATCCAATAACTCTTTCCGATAACTAAATGAAGAAAGTTTTTTTTTCGACATAAAGCTAATAAATGAAAGGATATTAAAAATACAGTAGACTCAGCTTATTGTGATCACTTTGGGACAGTCGCTTTACGATAACAATAACCGGCTGATGACATTAAGCAAAGGATAATATAATTGCATCATTTATTTCAATTTATTGTTATAAACAAATTTTTAACAAGTAACAACAAAATTTATTCAAAAACTTATCTAGTGTTGTCTGTCGTGTCTTTGAATATAGTAGTTCATGAATAAATTGTTCATACTCATAATGCCTTTCGAAGTTTGTCGCTATATGTTGCACACCGCGACGAAGTATTCGTACAGCTTCTTGCATCTGGGCATTGGTTGGAGGAGCTTCTAAAAGTTGTTCTTTTATACTTGTATTAGGTTCACTTTCTTCTATTAGTTTAAAATTTTCATCGGAAGCAGCTTGACATATTTCCGACGACACTATCATTATAGTTACCACTTCAACGTTGTTATCAGTATCCAATCAATTTTTAAATTCTTCTTTTGACATAGCGTCTGGGATTTTATCAAAAATTTAATTTGCAAGATATTCAAATTCTTCGGAAGAAAGAGTTTCAGCTCTTTGTTTTAAAAAACCCACCTTTTTTAATTAGTCTTCTCTGAGACTTGCTTCCATGACGTTGTTACCAAATGCAATGCAACAAGAAGGGAAATCTTTTTTTGCAATTGCACTTGCATCAGATTGGTCTTTTATATAATCAAGTTCAGTTATAATTCTCGCACGAACTTCTCTGCGATAATAAGCTTTAAAAGCTCGTATGATCCCTTGGTCATGTTGCTTGAATTAACGATGTAGTGTTCGAAGGCAAGAAAATTACTTTGATGTTCTATAACGATAAATTGTTTGTGTGTGCAGTTGTCTACTAACAAGACAATTTTTCGCTTTCATTTAAGATCCCACTTAACTAATTGTTGAAAACGGCATTAGTCATCCAAGCATTTGCCTGTTGAACAGTATTCAACAGGCAAACTTTTGACCTCTTTAAAATACCGAGGATTTTTACTTTTTCCAATTTTGAAAAACATTTTGAGCAACTTATCATAGCATTTCAAAAGTCTTTGCTTTTCTTGAAAAGATAAATCTTTACGTTTTTTTACTTGCTTCTGCCATAATGCTAAGGGTTGTTTTAACAAGACTTAGAGTCAAATTCACTTACTGAAAGAGCACGAAAATAAACTCGAAAAATCACAATCGCAACCTCCCCCCCTGCATTTGTCTGGAAGATTTAAGATTTTTTAAGAATTCTGAGGCGCAAAAGGCTCGGAACTTATAATAGACGGATTATTTTTAATTCATTTTAAATGGTGTGTTTTGGGGCCGATTGATAATATCATTCGCGATCACAATAAGCGGATTCTACTGTATTTTCCTTCACTGACCATGATTCCACTTTCGCAAAACACTATGCGAAATGGGATTACAATGGTACGGAATGAGTGGTTTGCTTTTGCAAGGTTGCTGCCTAGTCCCCTCCTCAAAAAAAAAAAAAAAAAAAAAAAAAAAAATCTTACTCAAACTTCTTTTGAAGGAGTACGTGTGTTTTTAGTAGTTCAATACAAGGTCTGAATTCCGATAATCGGTAATCAGTTTTGAACTATTTGTTTCAAAATATTTGATTACGAAAGAATAATGGATTTTTAATACCCTTTCGTTAATTTTATTATCGTTATTGACTTAATAATAAATTTGAAGAGTATATATTGATGGAAATAAAGAGCTTTGTAACTCACGTAGTATCTATGGCCTTTTGTTTGGAAAGAACTGGATTCAGATCCCGTCATGCACATGACAGGATATTTCCTTCCAGGAAACAGGGCAAGCCAGTGAGAAGAACACGAATATTTTAGCAGACGTTCAGATATACTCAATCTTAGTATAATTATATTTCTATGGGGCCAAGTTACTTGGCTCTGACAAGCCATTGAGTCTAACATGCAAGAGGATTATGAAATTCTTTAGAATTCGGGAACGAAACAGATATTTAAAATGGTGCCTTATTAATATACTTCATTATCTTAACGAAGACAATTTCATAGTAAAACAGCCATAGCGTTAACCTCGCAAACGCCACATGAACTGTTGTGTGACCGCCATTGCTTCGTTTTTTCTCCTTCTGAGTCAGAAGGAGAAAAAACGAAGGCATCATTAAATAGGCATCATTAAAATGAAGGGAATTTTCACGTTATTATAAGTATGAAGTTTTGAAGCACTTGTTTTTGTTATTATACACATACCGGCCACTGAAATAGAAAATTTTATTTTAGGTATAGGCATTGACTGCCAATACCGATCCTCTTCAATTCCAGGCGCATAGTTCGGTGAGATATGGATTGGGAACAGCTTTCATTAAATGCTTTGGTCAATTGTGCCGAGTGGTTAGCGTATTCGCTCTCCACCCAAAAGGTTGCGGGTTCGAATCCCGCCGTGGGTATGGATGTTTGTAATTATCTGTGGGAAAACTAGTGATGGTGGTCAGCGGTAGATGGAGTTAAGGTCAGTTGATGGATTGAGTGGTGGAGACAAAGTTGTAGAGCAAGTGCCCTCCCTCGATGAGTCTTTAGACTCCCTG
This sequence comes from Typopeltis vanoorti, assembly GCF_054136105.1. Taxonomy (NCBI): domain Eukaryota; kingdom Metazoa; phylum Arthropoda; class Arachnida; order Uropygi; family Thelyphonidae; genus Typopeltis; species Typopeltis vanoorti. The sequence goes on along the minus strand of NC_143563.1, from coordinate 91,593,900 downwards.
AAGGTGTCTAATAATAATAATAATAATAATAATAATAATAATACGGTAATTGCTACACACAGGAAGTTCTGTTTGTCCATACAAGCCTTCTCAGACGCTCCTGACAAACTGTCTTGGGACCACAGTTGCGCCTCTTAGACAAGCAGTGTGGGTTATTTTTCCACATACCTGCGATATCTCACATTTGGAAAAACCAGTTCAGCTCTGCTGATTTCAAATCGAAGACGGACACCCACAATAAGCCCTCTACCGAACTCCGAAAGATTCTTCGTTTTTCTCATTGTGATCAACACTATTGACGATTACTGAAGAGAAACATTCTTAAATAGTTGCCTAGAACAAGTGGTGATGCACGTGACCAGGTATTTGCATATACGCTGCGTAAGTGACGTTTACGTACATTTGCATAAAGGTTTTTAATTCAGTGGCTGGTAAGTGTATAAGTCAAGATGTGAAAGATGAGGTATCTGTTGAACGCTGACAGTCCTATCGTCACTTTCCCGGGGTTCAAAGGTTTGATCCAAACATAGCTCAAGAGAATTACATGAAGTTTGGTGACAGCGACTATTATAGGGGTGTTCAGGGGTAAACTAGAAAAGAAAAAAAAAAAAAAGTTCACATTTCCGTATGAGACCGACTAATTCACTTTCACTTGAAAAACCCTTATAAAGGTTCTTCGCATTCTTAGACAAGACCTAGGTCATTCCGTCCAAACCCAGGTCTTTCCAGAATCTTCCTATTTCAGTCGATAGCTACTGAAATACTGAGGTCCGGAATGACCTGAGTGCGAATTCCAGGACGTGAAGAACCTTCATCCTCTTTTTCCAAGTAACACTTAGCTAACTAGTTGTACACGGAATTGGCTTTCCTTCTGAAAACTCCCACTCTTCGTCCCGTAAAATAGGCAAACCGGCCAGAAGAAAACACGCAATTTACTGACATCGTACACGACCTCATAGCCTTATTTGCTGCAGCTGTAATCCAATAAATATCAGTAATTCATTTTTAAAAGCAGTTGGAAGAAAGAATCTCAAATGCTGTCTTCATCGAGATTTGTATTAGAGCTCGTCCACGTGTGTGTGTGTGTGTATATGTGTGTGTGTGTGTGTGTGTATATATATATATATATATATATATATATATATATATATATACACACACCTTATTAATATACCTTATTAATCTGTTCGTGTAAAATTTAAAGAGTCATTCTAATGAACATAATATAATGGAAGTGTTCAGTTAACATATTTGTAGATTATCAAAGCTGTAACTTCATCCTGCTGATGTCATTTTCCTCACAAGCAATAATTAGTGTTTTCTTTGCCTCCTCCTCTTGCTGCAGTATGTGTCGGTTTAATTTTAAGATTTATTTCAGAACAGAGCATGTGGATTTAAATAGTACTAGCGAAATAAAATTCCTGCTTGCTTCTCTGCTTTTACTGAGATTCGGACAGTAGTATTGGTTGCACACGTTTATATCTTTGTTTTATTGTAAAACGCGTGCGGTTTGTTCGTTTATCGAACTATATTTCAGTTTTGGTGTCAAACACCATTTTAAGAAACCTCGACTTGATAATATCCAATATTTAAAACGATCCGATCGATATATTATATCGATTGGATCAGTTCCTGTCGCTAAACAATAACTCCAACGTAATTTATATCTTTACTGTGCATACTTGCGTTGTGTTTATACTGAAGTGAATATAAACTGTTTCTGGGGGAGGAAGGGCTCCACAGATTGTATATATATATAACAGCAAAGCTGTCCGCGCGGTTAGCCAGTGGCTAAGCTCTTCGCAACCATATGCCTGAGGAAGGAGTGTCCTAGGTTCGGTTCTCGTCGACGACGTGAGGAGCTTAAGGATCTTCCTCAGCCATAGCCAAGTTAGCCGGTCTTGGGCGTGGAAAGCAGGGTTTTTTCCACCAGTTTATCTGGGGTTTTTCATCCCGCAAGCAGGCAAACCGGTCCAGTGAACACACACGGATTACAGTCAGCAATACTTACTCAGCCATAGGTCTGATTCGTCAGCTATGCCGGTTCCGGAGCCCGGATAAAAAAATTTGGGGGGGGGGCGACTGAGATGGTGCCGTACCTCCCCGTAAAGGGGACTCACGGCATTGTATCATCATACGATTATTATTATTAATACAGCAAAGCTAAGGAAGAATGCTGCGTCTGTAGACCTCATCTAAGAACAGTGACGTAAACTTGGAAGCACAAAAAAAGTTATATAAATCAAGTGGATATTAAATCCAGCATTATTTCAGAGCCGAATGTAGAAACTATGAAAGTTTTGTAAACTTTCATAGTTTCTGCATTCGGCTCTGAAATATTGCTGGATTTAATAATTTTGCATCGCCAAATTGAAGCCTTTTGGCTCTTTATTTTAGTAAATACTTTACGCACCCACCGAAAGTTCGCTTACGGAAAATACACCTCTCCGACGCATCCAGCTCCTTAGTACTGAAAGAGAATTTTTGCTCTCTTAAGGTTTCTGCCTGGTCTCTGAGGAGAACCAACCAGGTTCGAAACAGCTGTCAGGCCAGTGAAACCTAATCAAAATGGACCAATAGGAGACGCATATACGGACGCTTGGGCAAAGCGATATGTCTGCTATATGATTCGCGCATTCAGCTCTAAAATAACTCTGGATTTAATATCCACTTGATTTATATAATTTTGCATCGCCGAATTGAAGCCTTTTGGCTCTTTATTTCAGTAAGCACAAAATAAGTGTTTATACCGTATTATCATTCGTTGTTAATAGGGGCAGCATTCTTTGCAATAGGCAATATATATATATATATATATATATATATATCATCATCATCATGCATGGCCTGTTTAGAAGTCATCGTTTAAGAGAACGTCCTGGTTTTCTTTTTCCTAATGGCTTGTATTTTAAGGCTTGTTTTGGTAATCTTTCTGTTTTCATTCTTTGAACGTGTTCCATTCCATTTATGTTTATATTTTTTAATTTTTTCTATTACTAATTCCTGGTTTAATTCTTTCATAATTTCTTCGTTTCTTTTGTGATCAAATAGGGTATACTTTGCAGTTTTTCTCATAAACTTCATTTCTGCTGTTGTTAATCTTTGTTTGTCTTTTTGTTTTATTGTCCAGATTTCGCTTCCATACATTGACTGGTAGGGCTAATGTATTGTATACTTTAATCTGGTTTGTTTTTGAACTAGGTTTGGTTTAAATATAGAGTTAATTATACCTGTTATTTTTAAATATTTTGCAATGTTTACGTTTATATCTTTTTCATTTTCATATGTGATCATGCATCCTAGGTAGTTAAATGAATTCACCATATACGATCTTGTTATCTATTACTATTTTAGTTCTTGCTGGATCTTGTCCTTTAAAGGCCATAGTTTTTGATTTTTCTGTTGATATTATCATAACATAATCTTTGGATATCTCATTTAGATCTAAAATAGCTTTCTGTAAGTTATCTTCAGAATTTGTAATTATTATTTGGTCGTTGGCAAAGAGGAGAGTGTTTAAGTTTACTGTAGGAGAAAGTTTAATTCCTTGATGTAAATTTTTATTCCATAAAATGGAATAAATTATTTCATTTAAGTAGATATTAAAAAGAGTTGCTGAGAGGGGACATCCCTGTCGAACCCCTTGGTTTATCTCTCTCGTATATGATAGCTCGTGATTTAATCTTATTTGTATTTGATTATTGTCATATATACCTGTGATAGCTTTTAGGATATTATTTGGTATTTGTCTTTCTTTTAATATGTTAAATAATATGTTTCTTTTAACTTTGTCAAATGCTTTTTCAAAGTCAATAAATGCAATATGTGTTTCTAAATTGTATTCTCTTCTTTTCTCTATTATTAATTTTAGGCAAAAGGCCGGGTCTATACATGATCGTCCTTTTCTAAATCCATTCTGTACTTCTAAAATAAAGTTTTCGGAATATTTCATTAGTTTGCTATTTGCTATATATTTTGTAACAGGAATTTAGTATATTGATACCTCTGTAGTTTTTAGGGTCATCTCTGTTACCTTTTTTAAAGATAGGAATCACAATTGTTTTTTTTCCATTCTGTTGGGGGGGGGGATACCAGTTGAATAAATTTTATTTAAAAATAATAAGAGTCTTTCTTTGAATCTAGTTCCTGCATATTTATATAGTTCTGAACCTAATTTATCTTCTCCAGGCGATTTTCCGTTTCTTGTTTCTTTCAGGCTGATTTCTAATTCTTCTTTAGTTATTTCCTTTTCATTTTCGTTAATTGTTTGCCAGTTGTCTTTTTTAAAATATTTGTCTGTCCACAATTCTGTGTAGTAATTTAGAAATTTTTCTAATTTCAATTCAGTGTTTAATTTTATGTTTTCTTTGGTATCCGCATTTAAGTCAAAATTTTATATACATTGGGTCTTATTTTATATAAATCATGTTCTAAATTAGAAACAAATATGTTCCATGATTCTCTGTCTTTTTCTGACTTCTCTTTTAGCCATGGCTCTTATTCTTTTATATTCTATTTCCTCTTCTAATATTTTACTGCTTAACCATTTGTGATAGGCTTCTTTTTTTTCTTTTTGATTATTTCTTTCATTGTATCATCCCAGATCTTCAGTTTTTTCCTTTTATTGAATTTTTTGGTCTTTTCTAAGCTTTCATTGGCTGCTGCATTTAGTATCGTTTTTATATTAAGCCATTCTATTTCTATTTCTTCATTTTGTTTTATTTTGTTCTAGATATTGGTTAATTCTTTGTTCATATAGCCATTGTACATTTGTGTCATTCAATAGTCTAGTTTTATAAACAAATGTTTCAATTTTTCTTTCTGTCCTGTTACTTGTAGCCATTTAGGTGGTAATCTTAATTTTATTTTAACAAGAAAGTGGTCACTGCTAATTTCATATCCTCTGTGAACTCTAACATCTAGTGAAAATTTTGATGTCTTTTCATTTAGTATAAAGTAATCTAATATTGATTTCCATCCTCCTGTTTCCCAAGTATATTTATGTATGTCTTTATGTTTATAGAAGGAATTCATTATTTTTAGGTTATTATAAACTACAAAGTCAATCAATTTTTTATCATTCCTGTTTAGAGTATGTTCTCCATGTATTCCTATATTATTATTAATTTTCGTGTTTCCAATTCTTGCATTTAAGTCTCCTGCTAAAATTATGTAATCATTTTTATTTATTTTATTATATATGTTTTGTAGATGTTTATAAAAATCAATATTATCTTGTTCTCTTCCCTCTTCTGGGGCATATAAACCAATTATTGTCAAATAGTCTCTATCTATTTTTATTCTAGCTTCTATTATTCTTTCCTTCCATAATTTATAATGTTTTAATTGTTTTGAAAGGGAGTTATGAATCCAAATCATGACTCCTGCTGGTGCTCTTTGGTCCCTGTCAAGTCCACTGTATATCACATTAAAATTTTCAGTCCTCATGGTTCCTTTTAATTTCTTTTTTGTTTCAGTGATTATTGCTATTTTAAAATTTCTTTCATTTAATAATTGGTCTAATTCTATTTCTTTATATGTATTCCTCTTACATTCCAGTTTGCTATGTGTATTATATTTTGCTGTATTATTTTTTTTTTGTTATTATTTTATTTTGTAAGCTTCATATTCTAGTACAAAATAAAATAATAACAAAAAAAATAATACGACAAAATATAATACACATAGCAAACTGGAATGTAAGAGGAATAGCATATAAAGAAATAGAATTAGACCAATTATTAAATGAAAGAAATTTTAAAAGCGCAATAATCACTGAAACAAAAACGAAATTAAAAGGAACCATGAGAACTGAAAATTATAATATTCTAAATTTGTTATTATATTATAATTAAATATTGTTATTGTTTTTATAATTAAATTTTAATTTAAGTATAATAACATAATAAAATCGCAGGAGACATGCTAATATGTACAGAGAAAGTTGCATAGCATTAATTTGGAACAAAATAAAACAAAGTAGTTAAATAGCATTTAAATTTTTTACATTTTACACCAACAACAGGAACTTTTTATTACCAATATGCAAAAACCAATCATTTATATTATTATTCTGAACAGAGCTTCCTGATTTCTGTGTGAAAATAAATATTCTTTTATTAGAGTTTTGTATTTGTTTGGGCTAGTTTCATTTCTTATTGTTAAAGTCAGTGGCGGCCGGTGAAAATTTAAGTGGGGATGTTGCATATACAAAATAAAAACAAAATAAATAAATAAAAAAAATTATTTTTTCCTAATCAGTAACCAATTTATTAATAAATAAATTTACATATTAAAAAATTGCTTTATTAAAAATATTTTACCCTCACCACGAACAAACACCAATAATAAAAGTTTCGTATCTCACAGAAATAACGCGCGCAAGCATACGATACACTGCCCAACCGAGCAGTGTCGGAATGACTTGTAACGCGCAATCACAACGCAAACGAATATCGGCGAGTCTGGCTGCGATCGGTCGAACGTGATAATTCCGACAGTACGTTACATCGCAGTGTATTTGTTTCGTAATCTAAAGCGTTAATCGAACAATTCCAATTATTAACTATTCAATCAATGTCGAAACATAAGCTGTAACCTTTAACATGTTGTATTGCATTTATATAATGTTGTATGCATTGTTCTTATTTATAAACACAAACAAAAGTTAAATTTTTCATTTTTTCCTTGAGGGTGCTGTAGTGTCGCAGTGGTGCTTATGTACGGGCCGCCACTACTTAAAGTTAGTGTTGAATATTTTTGGCGCTTTAGGAAGTATATATTTTAGGTCCTTATATCTACTAAGGAAAGCATCTTGTTTGATATTTACGTATTCGATGTCGTTTTTTATGAATAATAGTACCCTATAGGCGTATAAATATCTAAGGCAGTGGTTCTTAACCTGTGTTCCGCAAACTGGTTACGAGTATTCTGCAAGTGAGAAGATGTCACATGACACAATTCTGAGTGTAATTGCCTGCTCTGATCCTAACAACTGAAGGCTGCTTTGTGAAATTTTAAAATTTCATGGGAGCTGTGTGTAGGAATTTGTATGGACGGTACTCCATCAATGGTAGGCTCTATTAAAGGATTTGTTACCCTTGCAAAGAAAATAAACCCAAATATTATATATAAGCACTGTTTTTTTTGTTTTTTGCACAGAGAATACCTAGCTTCCAAAACATTACCGGCAATATTGCAATATTAAAACCTATACTAGGCTAAGTTGTAAATATGGTAAATTACATCAAGTCAATACCTTTAAAAGCACACCTTTTTAAAAAAACTTTGCATATCTATGGAAACCAAGTGTGAATCTTTTGCTTTTTCACATTGAAATAAGATTGTTATCAGGGGTAAAATGCTGTTTCGAATTTTAGAAGTTAAGAATGAGTTGCTGGCCTTTTTTCAAAATGAAGGTACAGATGCTTTTGTAAAAATGTCTTCGAAATGATATTTGGTGCTAAAATGGCATATTTAGCCGATATTTTAAAATACTTAAATAGCGTTAATACAAGTATCCAAGAAGAAAAAAAAATTTTTGACATCCACTGACAAATTGACAGCTTTTCAGAAAAAAAGCATCTCTTTGGAAAAACCACATATCAGAAAAAAATACAGTAGATATGTTTTCTTCGTCCCATAAGAAAAATGTCGAGGGAATTATTTCCGTTATAACAGAACAATTAACAATATTGGAAGAAAAGATTTCAAGTTACTTTCTTTCCTAAAATCACACAATTATGGCTGGACACGAAATCCATTTAGCACAGTTAATACATTGACTTGTGAATTTTCGTTATAAGAAGAAGAACAATTAGTTACCTTGTCAATGGATCGTACTCTAGAAATGAAATTCTGTGAAATAACTCTTGAGGAATTTTGGATTTTTGTCTAAGCCGAATACCCTGCTCTCTCCACAAGGGCACTGAAAATTTTGTTACAGTTTTCAACATCATATTTGTGTGAGCTCGATTTCTCGATATTAACCAATGTAAAAACTAAACAGCGTGAGTGATATGTGTATATGAGTGAAGTCTTACTCATATAGACAAAGAGATGAGGATAGCTATATCACATATCAGACCTGACATTGGCAAAATCTGCAAAACCCGACAATCTCAAGTATCGCATTAAAATACGGTAAATTCAATTTTTTTTAAAAGGCAAGTTCATGCGTATTTTTATTGTTAGTTTTATGACCCTAATGCTTTTGGTGTTCCCCATATTTTTCTTATAATCAAAAGTGTTCCGTGACTTCGAAAAGATTAAGAACTACTGATCTAAGGGATAGCATGTTTAGTATGATGTATTTATTACACATTGTAGTATCCTTGTATTTGTTTCTAGTTAAGATTTGAATTAATTTATTCTGAGTCGAGACTAAAGGTTTGAGCGTAGTGCGATAGGTTCCTCCCCAACTTAATATGCCATATTGTAGTGTGTTTTGAATCCAGGCAGAATATAATATTTTTAACATATTAAATTTTAGAATCTATTTAGGTAGTAAAGTCTGTTTAGCATAATCCTTACTTTATTTACGACATCGGTAATATGCGGTTTCCAGCTTAAATTACTATCAATTTTTTATCCCAAGTAAGTTATTACACTGACTTTTTTTTTTCCTCACAGTTACAATTTGAATTTGTTCTGCATTTCCAATCATGCAAAATTAATTGTGCAGTGAAGTCCATTTTGCCTGTTGTATTTCGCAAGTTAAAATTTACATACTGTATTTAGTTTTTGAGACTTATTCCCTTAACTTAAAACGCCAACAGTGAAATAATTTTCCCTGTGAATGTCTTAAGTGCTACCTTGCAATATCATTCAGATCGATTGCGCGTGCGACATGAAGACATGAAATCAGAATAAAAATGTCTAATTTTCTTTTTAACTTGGGAACTTAAAATAGTAGTCATCTCATATTAGCAGCTCGTTACTTCTAATTGAGTTTCCAACTCGATTCGCCATCTTATCAGAGCTATGCCTAATATGGCCATCATTTCTGCAGGGAAAAATGAAAATTATTTTTCTTCACCACTACCGTAACAAGTGCGGTAACTGAGTTCATAAGAGCCTGGTGCCAACGGCAGCAGAAGTACTTGTGGAATGTACGCGCTAAAGATGTTTGGCGCACCATTTGTTATCTAGTGCATATCATAAACTCTTTCTCACCACATTTGAACGGCTCAGGACTGTGTACAGTCCTGAGCCGTTCGGTGGAATGCAGTGTCAGAGCAACGAAAAAAAGGCCTCGTTCTATAAAGCATCTCTGAATAAAAGGTGGAATAGTCTGCCCTCAAGCGGAGTTGAATTGAGCAAAATAAAGTTGAAATATTGGGCATGAAGTTATTTCTGTCAAGGATCATTAAATTTAAGCATCATTTATTAAAACGGTCTTCGTCTTTTTTGTCCTTTTGCTCGATATTCTTCAGTTTTTTTTGTTTCTTTTTATTTATATGCTTTTACTGTGCAAAGTTAACGGAGGAAACTTAAGTGAAATAGCAGCATTTGTAGCATTATTAGTGATAAAATATCGATAGCTATAATGACTGTTGGTTATTTGGCGCCACAGTTACCAAGAATGTCTGCTTCAAAATATCACAAAAGATAATCCAGTGTTACGGTTTATACCAAGTTTTCTGGCAGCACTGAGCGGGCAACATTTCTAGGAAGAAAAGAATTCTCTTAATCTCCTGTCATCTTCAAGGTCATCGAAGTAGAAGCATAGTAGTCATTAAAGTGGTTTGCTGTTCACACTATTTTACTGTAATTGAAAGCAGTGATAATCGACAAAGGAAGTTGCGACTTTAAATGAATCTTATTTAGATGATCTGCTGCATGACTAACCACTCTTAAAGCGTTAGTTTAGCACGCAGAATAATAATATTCTCTTAGGATTATCCAGCTTGACTTCCGGACACCAAATTGTATAATATTTATACAATCATGTGATGTGACCGAATGCAAATAAATCTTTTAGATTATATAAAATAACTGCGTACATAATAAGGATAGATAAACGGTGGAATCTTTAATATAGTAATAGGTAGTAATAAATAATTCATAGAAATGGGTCCTGTTGGGAAGCTCTCTGATGAACTTAATTATTAATATAGTAGTAAGCTATTTTATGTCGAAGAAACCTGTCAAACGCATCACTTACTTTAGAACGACACGCCTGTGAATTGCGTTTGTTGACAGACTTGTTACTGGAAGAAGGGGTGGTCGAATTTTTATATTAAAGTGGTGATGGTGAAATGAGCAGATGAGGTGCAAGGTTAAAGAAGGGGGGGGAAACGGTGAAGAGTTTGTTGGTGACAGAACTTTGATATCGTTTGGTGTACAGCTTCTCTTAACTGAGGTCAGCAGAAAAAGTGTTAATGAGAAGTTACTTGCTCTTAAGTATAATGGAAGAAGCCAGACGGAGTGCAAAATGCACAGCAAACATGTCTGAGTATATATTCGATGCAAAAAAAGTATGGAACACTTATCCTAACGGCATTCTTGAATTCTACAATATTTTTTTAAAATATTAACCATTGAAATAAAACATATACTTCCGCTGTTTAATGTATGCTTTGAATTTACAGTATTAGTAAACAGCATTAGCTACTGCTTATGTAAAATAAACAACAAAAAGTTATTTGTAAATGGTGTACCGGATGGTACACCATAAGCAAGATATTCAATACATGTGCGAAGATTGTGTTGACTAATTGTATAGTTGCTTATTCAATATACAATTGATTAGTTCAGTGGTTAGATAACGTATCTGCTTTCCAACCATCAGGCTGCGGATTCGAATCCCACAATGGACATTGACGTATGTGATTGTCTTTAGGTGGTAGATGGATTTCATCGTCCGATGTGAGACCACACCCCGCTTATTGGGAGCTTGAAGTGGCTCGAAAAAGTTCCATGTTTGGTCTGTAGAGCAGAGTTTCTAGACCAAGTAATAAATTAATAGAAATAGAAAAATATCCCATTCACGATACTAATGTACTATAAAAAATTAAATTGTATTAATTGTATAAATGGCAATGACTATTTCCATAGCCATTAGAAGTTATTTAATTTGATCTAATTGATTCATTAAAAATTCTGAAAAGTAGAAAGGTGAATTTACTCCGAATCGGCATCTTCGCTCAGGTCGCTGTAGAAGTTAACGTGTAAAAGACACATGAATCGCCAGATTTAATAAAACGTAATTTCTAGGCTTTGGTTTATGCGAAATCATTTTTTACGAAAGTATTTTCATATACTTTTCCCCGTCCATTTGAAGGAATACTACATGAACAACGAGAGTTTCAGGCATGCGTAAAAAAAAAAGATTTCGAAATAATTTTTCCCGACTTTCCTAAGAAGATTAAGTGCAATTACCTAGATTTTAAAAGCATAAAATGGAGGCTTATGAGTAATAAATATTGTAATATTTTAAAAGGAAGTTTTTTCGTTTAGTCAATTGAGATAGAATATTTTGTAGTAAGGTTCACCTTGCGTGACTTTTACTTCCCTGTCGTGTCCCTTTCGCTGATCACGTGTACTCCAGTGCGTGCACGTGCACCGGAAATAGTTATGCGATTATTATTTCTGCCATACTAAAGGGATAATTATTACCTTTTTATGTTGCGAAAGATGGGGAAACAATCGTCGCTGTAATAAAGTAGATGCACGCTCGAGTATCATATCTGATAGTCGCACATCACTGAATGAAAGCTGTGTGCGTGCGCGCGTGCACTTGCTCGCATATGTCATGCATTGCAAAAATCACTTTGTGTAATACAGATAGAATTCAATAAAGCAATATAATTCTCTCTTTCCCTATTTTAAGGCTCAGCTAATGACGTATGGATTTTTTTTTTTTTTTTTTTTTTTTTGTTATGAGAACGTGTTTTCTGGGGGTCGATCAGAAATATTTTATCAGAAAATATTCCGTCCATTTTTTATTTGTAAACTGCTAACAATATTGAAGTGGCAGCTGTGTGTGCTGTTTGGTAGCAATACGTGGTAGACACTTCTCATCGCCCAGTGTATATAACCACTACCCTGCTAATATATCAGAGGTCTGAAATGACTAGGGAGTAATATAAAAATAAAAAAGTCCATGTTTGGACTCTAGAGCAGGGCTCCAGATTATATAACCCTTAGTCCATCCAGTGTACTAATGTAGTATGCGTTCATACTACATTAGTACAGTGGATGATACATGCGTTCACAGCATTTCGTAAGCTTTATTCACATAAAAGTGTAATAAATAACGCCATTTATGGGAAATAGGTGGCAACTTAATTCTGTGGTGAGTAAGCTGGCCTAAACTGAAAGCTCTTTGCATTATGAATTAATGTGTTCGAAGAAGGAATGCTTGCACCAAGTTTTGCTGAATAAGTTGTTCATATAACAGCAGAAAATATCAGGATTTGATAGCTGTTTTGATATTGCTAAAGAACTGTAAATATATTAGAAATAGAAATTAAATTTAAAGAAAGTCGAGTACGTCGAAGAAAAGTATTTTTTGATTATGAAACGACTGATGAATCACACACAGGTGATGATAAAGATAATTTTAGGATAAATTTATTTTTGTAATTTAAGATACTGCTCTACAATCTGTCAAAAAAAAAAAAAAAGAATTGAATTGTATGAAATTCACCAAAAATCATTTGGATTTCTTTATGATATGAAATTAATAAGAAAAATGACAGAAAATGAATTAAAATTTTGCTGCAAACAGCTGTATCAAAAATTAAGTACAGATATTGATGAATCTGAATTTTACAATGAATTAATTATTTTTAGAAATATTGTTCCAGAAGATGCACCCATTAATATTTTAAAATTCATAATTGCAAATAATTTGTCGGATATTTATCCAAATATTACTACGACATTTAAAATATTATTGACTAGTCCAGTTACGGTCGCATCAGCAGAAAGGTCATTTTCCAAATTAAAATTAATAAAAACCTATTTGCGATCTTCTATGTCTCAAGAACGTTTGTCGTCCCTGGCTTTTCCATTTCGCATAGGGCCCCGCAAAATGTAGAAACGGCCCTGCTGCGAGTCTTCCTTCGAAATTCGGCACCGCACACCCCGCTCATGAGTGACCATTGGGATGGAGTATTAGTTTCGACCATGACGAATTTGTAGCTAGATTCTGAGTAAAAACGCCGTATGTTGCTTTTCTGGTGTTCTTAAATAAAATTTTAAAGTGGGAATCGGATTCAAGTCGAGTATTTGGCAATGATCAGAGCGCATATTTCACGTACAATATTGTGTGCAACATGGCGTATGCTATGAAAAAAAGTATTGGTATTTCTCTCGTGATTCCCCCCCCCCCCTTCCAGACTTAACCTGATTCCTGATTTCAAGGAACCACGCTGGGAAATACTTTACTATCATTGACGAGATTTCTGTTGAAGTAACATGACTTATCAAATTACTCCCCTTCCCCCTAATTGAGTATGATTGAATTATTGATTATGACATCCAAATGTTAGAGACCAGTGATAAGGCAGAATTTGAGATTATATCAATATGAAGGTCATTAAATGTATGTTATTAATTAAATCTTTCATTTAAGAAACGTGCGCAGAACTCTTGAAATGAGGCTTGTACAACACCTGTTCCCCCAAAGGCCTACCAGACATACTCTCAACAACGAAAGGATTCGCTGTCAGTAGAACTGTGCTGCAAGATATCTTCTTTAAAGTATGAAAATGTTGTTTTAATTTCAATAAAAAAAACATTCTGTCCCGAGTATTTTTTTTTTATTAGCTTCCATAAGAGTTGTCGACCTGGCTGGCCGGGTGGATGCCATCTCTGCTTTTCATTTGATCATCCGCGTTTGAAGAAGTGGCTTGTCCTATGATTACTCTCCAGATCAGGATTTTCGAATCTTTCTAATCCATATCCCATCTGGTACTAAATGTGCGATAGGTTTGCAACCTTCAGAGCGTGGGTTCACATAAAAAGTTTATCCACACATAGTCATATTGACTTCCTTCATTCAGGCATAATCGTGTCTTAAAGTTGTTTATTTTATTTGATGTTGTTCAGAAATCCGAAGGTGGAAGTTACCATTAAACTCGATATTTTCTTCTAAAATTGATTGATCCGCTGGTGATCCAGAACGTCGCTTCCGCGTCTTTTTCTGAATCTCACGTCTAGAAGAAAAGGAGGGAGGGCATACCAGCACGTGCAGGTGTTAAGAAGAACGTTAGGTGTGTGAGACTTGATCAGCCACTGTATAGAGGCACCACAGGGGTGAGTTTCTTCCGGTTTCGCGACTACTAAGTTCAACGACTTTGTGGAATGTGTTTCCATCCTTCGGTGACCTGGTTAACTTATTAATTCGTGGCGGTCCGAGAAGGCAAGGAACAATCTGACATCCCACACATTAACTGAATGCAAATAATCACTTAAAAAAAAAAAAAATTGAAAAGTAATATGAAGAAAATATTTTACGATTTAATTTATTAGTTTTAAATTGCGTCTTTCCAGCTTTATATAAGCAGTTGTTCAACTAAAAGTAGCCATTAATGAGAGGACCAAGTTCGTAACACGCGCTTCACATAGTAACCTACACTTGATTCACGTGGCCTGAACTATCTTGGAAGCAAACAGAATAATATTAAAAAATAACATCAAGCTTGTAGAATTACTTTTTTAGAAACACAGGGCCATACTTTTCCCAAAGCGCTAGAGTGCTCCGTGGACCCCATGGTCATTGTTTGGGGATCCTTAAATTGGTCCTAATGTTTCGGGGGCCCTACCTAGAGCCTCGTGTGTCTGTGCATAAATACGGTTTTCCTGGAATGTAGTAGTTACTCGTTAGATAAGCGAGAGTCATAGTGACTCTCGCTTATCTAACGAGTGAAAGAACAAATGACCTGAATTATTACAAGAAGTAAAAATAAACATAGTCTCATATATAAAGAAAATTTTGTACCTTCCCATTGTACAAATTTTCACTGCTTACTTTACCATCATACTTAAACGTTGTTTCCACAGTACTCTATATTTGGATAGCCCTGCTTTATTACAGGCCTGAAGTGAAAAAGTTGTTTGGTCCTCGTTATCCAACTCTGTCCATCTTTCGGGAGCGGGTTTCACATTAAAAATGATCCCTTGGGGTATTTACTTACACCCCTTTATATAGTTTCTGACATATTTTGTGAGCCATCTAAATAGAATGTTATTTCTTTCCTTTTTTCCCCCCCGGCTTGATCTAAGGATATCAAACCGAAAAAAAAATATTATCTTACTGTATGATAGTACTATCTGTTATTGTTTTCAAAATGTTATTCTGAAAATTTTGTTTGTTAAACATTCATCATTTATAAAAATATTGAAAATTCACGTGATACTTTTAGTTATTTATGCGAGTGCTACTAAATCTTATTGAGTATAAATGCTTTTAAGTAAAGGTATATACATTTTTTTTAAAAAAAAAGCTACTATAAAAAGCGCCCCAATACTTCATTTTAAAATACTATTGTAAATAATTTTCAAAATTATCTTTATTCGCAACTTATTACTTCTCGGTAAATAAAGTTATTATTATTTTAATTGTCTTTTCTGAAGCTTTTTTTTTATTTTTAGGAAGAATTCTGATTGTAATTCTTATTCGTCTGGTTTTGGGTTAAAACAGAGAGTACAACCAAATGATAACTTCAAACCACTGTTACTGTTTTGAGGTTATGGAGAAAAGGGTGTGGTAAAAAACGGTGATAACATATGAAAGGACGATCAATATTATACTTTAGGCAGGTGTTGTGATGATAAAACAGCTGGCACTCCACGCTATTCGTGTTCGCATTTGTCATTTCGCAGAAAGCTAGTGGAGCATAACTTGGTAAATGGGAGTTTCTTTTATAACGTATGAGTTAAAAAAAAAAAAAAATACGAGTCACAGTAATCACTTTTTTAAACAAGACCTCTATTGTGTTAATATTAAAAATGGCGGCTCTGACTCATTCACTTGCTAGTTGCCTTCTGTTTGATTTCTCTGTGTTCGGCATTCATTCATTGTACTTGGTTTACTACAACATATAGTGAAAGCTCTTATGGTTGTGCCTATACCAGTAACAACAGCTGTCAAGTTTTTATTTCGCTATATGGGAAGGTCATTGTGGGCATTTGATGATTTATTGAGGAAAGAAAAAACGTAGATCAAATCCTATTAGATCGTAATTTTTATATCCTTTTTCTGTATCACAGTCTAGTTTTTCCTCTGCTCTCTTTGATATGAAAGATGCCGCCAATTTCTGTATAACCTTATTATTCATCCTAGTGAGTCCAAATACACCGTATGTTGTTTATATCTCGTAATCATTTTATCCGTACAAATGGGTCAATGCAGCTAATAGTCATAGCATGGCAACCTAAATAACGTGTACACACGAAGAGAAAGGCTTTTTTTTTATTTTTTTTTTGTATATATGTGTGTGCCTCTGACTATGTATTTAACCTTAAAACTAAAAAAAAAAAAAAAAATGTGGCTTCCTGTAAGTTTTCTCTCAGTAAAAAAAAATCCAGTAGGGGTTCATTAGCTTATTCAGAGCAATTTGATATAATTAAAATAAACTAATAGCAATATCAGCAGGATGTCCGCAGGCAATCAATTTCCGTACTTCCAATACCATTCTGCCTATAGGGGTTACATTTGGATTAAGTTAATCCAGTGAAATATTTATGCGGAAATGAATTATCCCTATTAGTAAACTTTCACTAATCCTAGAGTAATAAATTGACAGAGATTAAAGAACAAATAGGTTATTTTAATTCACCTGTGTATCGGCGACACTACAATGAATTGTCTTAGAATTATAAAACCACAGGAAAAATCGCGTACTTTATAAGCGTAGAATTTTCGTGCGCTAATTCTTCTTCAACCAGATGGTAGCCTACGTTTTTCAGTTTTTCGAAAGAAGACTCATACAGGCTTATATCCATGTTGACTATCATCACCATCCTATTCAAAAGGCTGGAACTATTAAACATTAGTACATAGTGCCCATTCTTTTTGTTCTTCAGACGAATTGTTACAGAAAGAATTACAACATATTAATTCAATCTTTTTATGTAATGATTTTACGGATTTTTTTACATCAAAAGAACTTTTAACAGTTAAGGTATTTCTACCTCTTCAAATACAGAAGAAATAACTCGCATTCCTATCCCTTATATGCATGGTATTAGTGAACGCATAGCGAAACGTTTAAAACCACTGAATATTTTTGCTGCCTTTCACTCCATTAGAAATATTTCCAGCTTCCTCGCTTCGAATAACTGGTTTAGTTCGGCTAGAAGAACACAAGTCTTATATTAAAATACGATGAGCCTGGGCAGTTTGGACTTGCGGAGCATGCTATTGACACTAAACGTAGAGTTCATTGGAACAAGATTAAAGTTCATAAAAGTCTTTCCTCACAGAACAGCTTTATAAAGAAACTTGTAAAACTTTATTTCACTGTCCTAACTTAAACGGGTCCGATGGTCTACGTCTGTCCCCTTTGTGGGAGATAGTACACTGGTGTCCAACACTTAAGGACGAGCACTGTTTCTGAAGATTACAACCGTAAATTCAAACCAATCGGCTTGTGGTGATTTGTATAACTGCCGATTTCGAGTAGAAAGCGGGTACACATTCAAATTTTCGAATCGCGCGCAAAGGTGTCACGTGGTAGCACTTAACAGGATAAAAGGCTGCACTAAGCAAATTGTGTTTGAAGAAGCTCTTTTTGTGAAGGAATAAAGTTGCAGACGTGGATGTCTTGTAATGTCTCAAAGACGTCATCTAGATGATTTCACGCGGGGAAGAATTATTGGAAAGCTTGAAGAAGGCCGCAGAATTACTGATATAGTTAGAGAGTTTGGAATCTCGCATAGCTTTGTATCCAGATTCTGGGCAGTGTTTCCAACCAATTGATGTTTCCCAGACGCTTGCTAACAGGTTATCCTCGCTCTACCACGGAGCATGAAGGCAGATTTTTGGTTATAACAGCAAAACGTAATCGACGCACCACGGCAGGTCAGCTTGCAAGTCAGTCCCATTCAAGCACAAGTACGAGGATATCTCGACGAACTGTGGCAAGATGTCTGCGACAAGTAGGCCTTATACGCCCGAAAGGTCACAGCTTTATTCTCAGTGGTGTTGTATCCATAAAAGTTACACATAATGGGATACGATAAAGTCGTTTGTCTTTCCTCCGATTCGAGACGGCACTTGATCTGGCTTGAGAGTGGTACTGCTTACCATCGCGAGAATGTTCTGAAGGAGATAGATACGACGGTGCTAGGGTAAGTGTGTGGGGGAGGCATTATGCTTATTGCATGTTCGATTGTTCCGTTGCGCTGTAGGCGAAGATTTTATGGATAACAGTGCCGCACTACATCGTACACGAGCAGTGGATATACTCCTGGAGACCGAGGATGTTAATCGAATCGAGTAACCATTACGCTCCCCAGATCTCAACCCCCATAGAACGGTTTGGGACGCAATAGGAAGACGCATTGCTGCCCGAACTTCCCCCTCCAGAAAACAA
Source organism: Typopeltis vanoorti (assembly GCF_054136105.1). NCBI lineage: Eukaryota > Metazoa > Arthropoda > Arachnida > Uropygi > Thelyphonidae > Typopeltis > Typopeltis vanoorti. Next base: position 91,575,352 of record NC_143563.1, on the reverse strand, counting down.
GCATGGCCTTGCTCTGAATTAGGAGGAGTGAGCCAGTTTGCCTGAATTGAGCATGGTACAATGTTGTGAGAGTTGCATCACAGTTTGAAGTGGACGTAGTCCATACTGAAATGTCACTCGCATAGTTTTCAGTAAGCACACTAAACATTAATTCCTTAACTACGTTCTTAGGAAATTTGTGATTTTTGCCAAAAACGTAATTGTATTTTACGTATTGTAATTTCATTTGTACAAAATTTATGACACGTTTTTGTGCAATATAATTTATTAGTATGCTAGCAATATTTATGCCCGCATTTGGTTGTAGTTATGAAAATTTTTTCATATACAGGTAAAAATGTAGCTCTTGAATACCAGTGTACCTTTTTAAATCAACTAACTTTATTTTCTCTGAATATATAATTTTTTTAATAAGTTAGGAAATTATTCACCTTTACTCGTTATCCTACATTAGCTACTTAGGTGGCGCTTTTTAGATTTGTCTGTTAATGATTAACTGCCATTCTTGTACTGACGATGCCTATGATACTTAGGCGAAAATTCTACACTAATAAAGTAATTTACGTGAGGTTTCCTCCGGTTTTATAATTCTTTTCAGTATGCCAACTCACGGTATTTCATTATTGAACCAAAGAATTGTCTGTGTGAGGATACTTTTTAGCATGGATTAATGTAGTAATTAAGAGGACTGTGCATCCTTGTGGCAATATTTATGTTCCATAATGCTAAACTACAAGAAGAAAAACGGATGGGCTTGATTTTAGTCAACGGCTAATGAGTTTTTTTTTAGCCATTTCCCGTGTTAGTCGATCTTTAGAGCGCACACGTAGGTTTTTCCGCCTTCTGGAAACTCGTCTCTTTCGTTTTATTCTCACAATTCAAACTCGACGGTAGAATTCACACTTGAAACAACAGTATACCAATCAAGATTGAGGATCACAAAATGGCGGCAGTTATTTGCTGTACTATCTCTCGAAATCAGCAATAGTTTGTCTACGGTAGTAATCAATGAATTTTTTTTTTTAAATTGGTCAGTGTATTTAGTTCTGATTATAATTTTCTGCACATGACATTTGTAGTTATTTTTCGCATGGATGATAATTTTTTCTCCCTTAAATTGTATTTTCCTTGTCATTTTATGATGGATATTCGCTATTGTGTATTTAATAATAAATACTTTTATTTTCTCAAGAACAGTTAGAATGAAGGGAAGACAGATGGAAAGTACGTGACGTGCATTGACAGATCCGTCACGAAACGATTAGGTCAATATAAAAACGCTCTTCCTGTATCTCACAAAAGAATGAGGTGACTTTTATTGTACGCGACTTGATGACAGTTATTTTCATAGCACGTTGCAAAGGAGAAAAGCTTGGTAGTTCTAAATCAGTGTGCTAGTCGACTTCAGGGAGAGGTTACAAGTTTTCTTTTTATTTTCGACAGTTTCAGCAATACATACGATGCAGATACAAAAAAAAAAAAAAAAAAAAAAAAAAAAATTTTGTTTATTAATTGCATCGTTAAGCACAGTAGGCAGTAATGGTCTGAATTTTATTATCTCAAGATCCACTGGGGAAGATATTTTCAGCGGGAGCAGAAACCAGTCTAGTCTTAATATTCTTCTCCGTTGATATTCGTCCAGTGAGTTACGAATGTCACTTTTCTGTCTTTCTTTCTTTTTTTTTTTTTTTTGTTTGCGTGTGTGTGTGTGTCTACTTATGAAAGGTTATAAAGCTGCAGTACATCAGTACCGTGGATGGGTTAAGGAACTTCTTTTATTAATTTTTTTTTTTCTTGCATATTCTGAAAACTGATCTACTACAGAACATTTTCCAGGCCACCAGTAAGCGGAGAGATAAAATTCATCTCCCATAAAAAGACGATCACATATCTCCATGTCAGGATTCGTAACCGCAACCTGATGAGGACGAATAACTGAAAAGCGGATATGTTAACCACTCGGCCAGCTAGGCCGGCAATTAGAATCAACTATAGAATGCCACGGAACTGCACTGTCACGAGATTACTTATACGACTTCGTACCGCGATCTGAACCTCTGCCTTTGGAACGACTTACTGATTCGAGGTCTCTCGTAGCACGACAGACCTCGAATAACCTCCCCCTTTCATTATAAGAGATTTTCATGCGAAACTGCGTTAACCAGTCTCATACGGAGGTGGCAGTTTCTTCTTCTTCTGGAAGCAAGATTGTTCATTCTACCAAAGCAGGCATATTGGCCCAGAACTCACGCAGTTAACAGATATAATACTGGCCTCATAGCCTTAGTTGTTTATCGCAGTGACAATCAAGCCAAATCAAACTCATAGTGTAAAACATTATTCAGGTGTAAACAACTCTGATCTCATCGATGGTCTTGTTTTGTGCATCTCATTAAATGGCTATGATGTCCAGTTTGACCAGTTCGTTAGCATTCTTTTACATTATTCAGTTTTGTGGTTCTTTTCATGCGCAGTTGAAATAGATGTTAGGTTCTGATTATGCTAATACTTTTTTTTTAATGAGGTTGCTAAAAAGAAGTGCAGTAGTTACTGTACTTCTAAAATTATTTCCCTTAATTATTAGGAATGGTTTACTCACAAGGCTGATTTTCAAAATGATAATCGTCTGCTCACGTCTTAATCACAAATACCTTATTCTACTACAGGCCACAACACAAATACGCCTGGACATCACCAAACAATGAAATCAAAAACTGTATAGACTATATAATCGTTAATAAGAAGTGAAAACATTCCTTCCAAAATGTCAAAACATTAAAAAAAAATTGACATGGATATAGACCATGAATTACTATCAGCCAAACTAAAAATCAGTTTCAAAAGAAAGATAATAAACTACCAAAAACAAAAGAAGATAGACATCTCAAAACTCAGAATAGCTTGACAAGATCTAACTATCAGAGAACTTTAAAAGAAAATTTAAATAATCTTGCTTTAGATACAGTCTCGGAGTCTTGGAAAAAAGGTCAAGAAATCATTAAAGAAACAGCAACAAAACATCTGGACTACCAGACAAAAGTAAACAAAGATTGGCTTACACCAGAGATTTTGGACTTATGGGAGAAAAAAAGAATATCCAAAACTAACCTCTCAAAAGGAGATAATGAAGAAAATAGAATATTATACAAAAATTTGAAAAAAGAAATAGACAAAAAATGCAGAGTAGAAAAAATCACATATTTAGAGAAAAAAAAAGCAGGAATATGTGAAGAAGCATACAAAAAACAGGACTCCACGACCATTTATGAAATAGTTAAAAAAATAACTAGAACATACTCACCCAACCCAGTTTCAATATTGCAAAAAGATGGACCCAAAACAAGTAGCCGGTAAAACAATAAAAGAAATATGGAGTAATCATCTTAAAGAAACATTTGCAGCTGAAAAAAACATAGATCAAGACGCCTTCAACCCAGAAAAAATTTCTGATGCAAAAGGCATACTAAATGAAGAAATACATAGAGCAATCAAACAAATGAAAAATAATAAAGCACCAGGCATAGACAACATTCAAAAAGAACTTCTAGAAAAAGGGAGAGAAAGCATAAAAAATTACCTAAGGGAACTATTCAACGAAATACTAAAGAAAGGAAATTTACCAACAAAATGGAGAACAGGCCAGATCATACCCATCCACAAAAAAGGAGATGTCAGATCCTGCACTAACTATAGACCTATCACCCTTTTAAGCCATTGCTATAAAATATTCATTAGGATTCTTTAAAACAGAGTTAAACTTTCCTATGAAGAACAGATGGGAAAAGAGCAAATGGGATTTAGAAATAGCAAAAGCACAACAGATGCAATTTTCACATTAAACAGATTAGCAGATCTTATGAGAGACCAAAATAAAAAAATTCTACTGCTATTTTATCGACTTCAAACAAGCTTTTGACTCGATAAATAGAAGCAAAGTCATTAAAATTCTAGAAAACAGAGGGTTTGACAAATACATATTAAATTGTATCAAGAATTACTATTCAGAAACACAAGCAATAGTGAATTACAAAAATATAGAAACACATCAAATAACAATTAAAAAAAAGGAGTTATGTAAGGCTGCCCATTGTCACCATATTTCAACCTGTACCTAAAAGAAGTAGTAGACGAAGAACTACAGATGTGTGAAGGCATAACTATAAATGGAAGAAATATAACACATCTGAAGTATGCTGATGACATAGTTATCATTACAGACAGCCAAGAAAAATTAGAAAATATCCTGACCAAGCTGCATCAAACAAGTAACAAATATGGTATGAAAATCAATTTTAGTAAAACAAAACTAATGGTAGTAGGAAGAAAAAGGGAAGCAATCCAAATGAAAATAGGAAACAATAATATAGAACAAGTAAAGAAGTTCAATTACCTAGGATCAGTGATCACTGAAGATTGGACTATTTCGAAACCATCCAACACAGAATCAATAATGGATGGATAACAATAGGCAGACTACAAAAAATATGGAACAATAAAAGATTAAGCAAAGAACTCAAATTAAAGATATATAAAACAATGATAATTCCCACAGTACTCTACGGCTCAGAATGCTAGATCTTAAGGAATAAAGAAATGGATAAACTCAATGCTTTTGAAATGAAATGCCTAAGAAAAATCAATAGCACAAACTGGATAGAAAGAAAAACAAATGAAAAAGTAAGAGAAGAACTTAACTTTAAAGACACAATAATTACAGCACTAAAAAAGAGCCAACTAAGTTGGTTTGAATGAACCCAGAAAGAGTACCAAACATACTGTTAAATGGTAGAATTGAAGGAAAGCCCAGCAGAGGAAGACCAAGAAAGAAATGGATTGACAACATTAAAGAAAGCACCCTCTTAAACTCCATAACAGAACTTCATAAAAAGACAGCAGACAGAAAGAAATGACAAAAATTCGTCTTTGAAGAACTCAACCCGCCATGAGCGGAAGAGAAGAAGAATCGTCTGTTGCTGAATTATTATTAGTGTCCGTATGAAATAGGAAATAGTGACCTTCATATTTTTTTCTGATTACATGAAAGAAAAAAAGAATTTATTGTATCATAATTTTTATAGGTACAGTACACAACAGCATTAATGCCAAAATATGAATTTATGTTATAAGTCTACAGTTAAAAAAGCTCTCCAAATCGCAGTTATATTTGCAGATTGGCCACTGCATATCTAAGATTGTCTTGATGGGTGACTCAGTTGACCCGTTTTCTTTATCATTTTTAAATGATGCCACACTCTTATGAGATCTGGGTGACTATTATAGGTGAAAAATGTACAGTGAGAAGTATATAATAACGAAACATAACGAAAAAAATTGCTGTATTCGCCCCCCCCGGGAATTTGAAATTTAATAGATCAGATATTTTAAAAATGCAGTGTTTTCAGTTCTATAAAAATTTAAGTAAAATTACTGAAGGAAAGTACAGTATTGTTACTATGTATAGGTACCTCCAGGAAGGCGGGGGATTCATCGATATAAGTACCAATCATAATTTTCCCTACGAACATTCACAGACGAAGCGCGCGTGCACACACACACACATGTCCACTGGCGGCTCATTTCATTCACTCACTACACATCATGAAGAACCTGAACCCCGTATTCATCCTAATTACACTCTTACTTCAGTTTCCAGGGATGACTCAGATTCTCCAGTCCAATTGCTATGAACTGGGGTATAAAAATATACCCTCACTGGGTTGTATGTTTTGTATCAGGTCTTCTTTCCTTCTATTCTGAAACTGTGTAGGCCACATTCTTTCAACTGTCTTCATATGCAAGGTTCCACAAGGCAAATATTTATTATTATTATTATGTCACACCTCCATGGAGTCCAAAGACTCATCGAGGGAGGGCACCTACTCCAACTCTATCTCTACCAACTACAACCCACAGTTACTGTCATCATCCACACCAATGCCATCTACCGCCCACCATCACCACTAGTATTTTCATAGACAATTACAAATATGATTGTGGTTAGCTGGTGCTGGACCGTTTCAATTGTTTCTTCGTCTCCATAGAACAGATGATGACCTGAGAACAGTAGTCCAGAAGTGGTCTTATCATTACTTTGTAAATGGAAGAATAACTTCTTTATTCCTAAAAATTAATGTTCTTTTCAGCATTGCAGTTAACCGATGGAGTGGTTGACTGTTAACCCCTTGATGAAGAGGGCTAATAAATGCTTTTTTTTTCATCAACTGTATTAAAATTAATAATAAAATACTTAATTTTCACATGTATATCTATCTGATGGGCATTACGGAACAACAAGCTTGCGTAGATCATAAATTTATTCGAAAATGTTGAAACTTGATAAAATATTTGTTTTTCGTTATGTGACAGGTGCAATAGGAGAATTTGTAACTCTGGCAATTGAAAAGGGATTGCCACAAACTTTTTATACCTGGTATTTATTTGAAGATGTGTTCAGCGATCTCTCTCTTTAATGATTTATCAACAATTATGAACATTTGGTTTCCAACTGTTGGCTTGATAGTAACGTTCTTGTCTTCTAAAATACAAGAGGATCTCATGCACAATCAGTCAGTCGTGAAGAGTGTGATATTAGTGTATAAGCGCACGCAGGTTCCTCGTGTCAGCCATAGCCTATTGTGGTTTTATATTGCCAGATAGTTCTGTGAAACAGTACTCCGTAGTAAACAACGTTTTAATTAGTCTTCTATTTAAAAAATGTGTTATTGTAATTCTTGAAGTGTAGCCTGTAACTCACTTTACCATGTATTATAATGCTCAGCTTTATGAAAGTTAACCTCTGCAAGTAGTTTTAAAAATTGCCTATCCAATCTGCTGTTATTCAACGGTCGCCATTGGGCTAGTATAAAAGGTGAGCACCTGGAACAAAGAATAGGTTTAACGTTTAGCACTAAACTCTAACATAATGGGATTCCGCTGCAAAGTTTGTGAAGAGACACGTATTGAAGTTATATCTATTATGAAGCGTGCAGATAAGTGCAAAAGTAGTTATCATCAGAGACGTAGTGAGGCTATTGCCAATGTAGCCCCGGCTATAGGCGCTAATTTTATATAGGTGCAAAAATTGAGATTTTTAAGGTTTTTTTTTTTTTTTTTTTTTTTTTTTAGAACGGCGCAATTTTCTTTCCTGGCCATAGACGTCAAAATTCCTCACGACGTCTCTGGTTATCATTTTTATTGTGCTGGTCTCAGCGAAAGCCAATTTAAAAAGCTCTCCAAAGATAGGAAACAAAATTGAAAATGCGCTTCTTGCAAATTCGGCGAACAACAAAGACCTACTCAGTGTTTCAACTCTTTGTTACACGACGGACGCCATTCCAGTGCTTGCCAACGCCCGCTGGCAACTTCTCCCAGGGGTGATGACTCGTGCATTCCAGAGATTAGTATAACGCAGACAATATATGTATAACGGATTTAATGGGATTAATAAAATAATTAAAAAAAGACATCAACGACTTAAGAAGTGTTCGACTGAATATATATCGAACAAAATAGATGACTTTCTGAGTATCATTGCTGGCCTAACACAAGAAGTTAAGGAACTTAAAACGAGGAACTATGAACTAGAAAATGCAAATATGGAGCTGAAAAAAATTCATTAAACAGTGGATGACTTGAATCAACAGGCAATTAGCTGAAACCTAGAAATTGTTGGTGTTCCTCATGAGCCACGTGAAAATTTGCATGAAATAGCAAAGAAAATTGCACGTAAAATCAAGATCAGCTATAATGAAGATGATACTGAAGCTATACTCCGTGTTCCTAGTGGGCAGAAAAACAGACCAATGCCTATCAATGCCTATCATTATTAAAAGTAAAATGATCAGAGACAAATGGCTGGACGGAAACAAAAGTATCAATAGTAAAATCGATAGTAAAATATATTTAAACGAGCACTTGACTGGAAACCTAAAACACCTACTATTTATTGCCAAGAAATGTAAAGAAGTCGACTACAAATATCTCTGGGTCAAACAGGGCAAACTTTTCATGAGAAGAGACGATACATCTAAAATATGGCGAATCAGATGCGAAGCAGGGGCGAATGCTGGTCTTGAAATCACGCTTGCTCTTGTTATCATTCAGGGAGTGAGAGGTGTGATTGAAGTCTGATTAGCGGAATAATGAATTACTGACCATTTAAAACTATATATTTAGAAATTTATGTACATTTAATCATACAAATACAACATTTATTTTACAAATGATATTCTATTTTTTTCAATTTAGCTACTTGAATGCAAATTCTACCCTACGGTTCTTCTTTATGAACTGGTCAATAACATCGTCATAAAAAGTTGGTTGTAACTTAATTTTCCCAAGCAACACGCACACTTGTAAAGGCTGGCTGAAGCTCACTGGCTAGAGCTACTTTGAACTGCATATGGCCTGTGTTTAAGACGACATGAAGGGAGCGGAAATGGCTATGCGCGCGCATGAAATTACAGTGCTGCAGCGAGGACCTGTAAGCTCCGACAACCGAGCAAGCCAAGGTAGCGTTGACTAGACGAGCAAGCATCGGCCTTCGATACACAACGCAAAGCTCAATTATTGCCGCGCAAGCATAAGACGTCTTCTGTCTACAAAAATAAAAGCCTAAATGGAATGCTTATAAATGCATGAATTTATTAACAAATAAACATTACTTCTTTCTCAAGTAATGAGCTTGCGCAGCAATCATAGCAAGCATGGAGAATTCGCCCCCTGATGCGAAGAAGATTTGTCTAAACTCCGAGAAAACAGCGAGAGTAATAACTGATTACGAACAACAATGACAGATGAGAATAATAACTGTGATATCGCTTTTCATAAATGTGTAATTTGTCATGATTCAGTAGAATTAAGAAACTTTTTATCCTCAGACACTGTAAGTACCTTGAAAATTTTACATATAAATAGAAGAAGTATTCGAGATAAATTAGAGCACATTGAATTACTACTAGACAATTTAAGCTATCGGCTAGATTCTGATATTAACAGAAATCCAGGTTAAAGACGAAGAAATTGATTTGTACCAATTAAGTGAATTTAAAAATTTTTATCAATGTAGAAATTATAACAAAACTGGAGGAGTAATTATCTTTATCCGAAATTCCATATTTGTTAAGAACATTACTAACATAAAAATGAAAACAGCTGAAAATGTCAATTTATATTTAGAACATCATAATATATATATAATGGCTGTATATAGGTCGCATTGTTTCACAGAGTCCAACTTTATACAAGAACGGAGTGTAGTCTAGATGAGATCAGAAGTGACAATGTTCTCATAATTGGGGATATGAATATTGACTTGCTGAGGAACAGCGGATGCTCTCAAGATTATCTGGATCTACTAGCCATGCATGGACTCGAAAAATATATTAATGTCCCCACGAGAGAATTCAATGGTGGTAGAACGTGTCTAGATCATGTATTCGGGAGAACTTTAAGTGGAAACAAAATCCAAGCAGCCATTCTGCGCCAACCTCTCGCGGATCACTTTTCAGTCGGTATTAAACTGCATTTGCATGTACAGCACAGGATAGTACAACCGAAAACATTCCCTACACAAAATTGACTCCAGAGTATTGAAACGTAACTCTCTGTCTCCTAGGAAGATATAAGACGGAAACAAATATTGATACCTCGTATCATAAATTTATTGCAATATTGAACAATAAAATACAAGACTCGATTAAAGTTAAAATAATAGACAAAATGAAAAAAAAAAAGCCCTGGATTACACAGGAAATCAGACACTACATAAAAATTAGTGATAAAGTATATAAAAAGTTCAAAAAATACCCGCAAAAGAAAGAAAGTAAAAACGAATACTACAGCAATGAATTTCTAAAATGCCAAGAAAACCCCAGAAAACAATGGAAGTTTGTGAATAAATTAAGCGGCAAAGATACACACAAACAAAACCTCCCCATACTTAAAGTTATCGATAGGAATAGAAAAAATGGAGACAGAGGTTAGCTGAAGAATTCAATAATCAGTTTGCACGGTCAGTGAAAGTATTCTGAAAAATGCTAAACCCACCCCTCAGAATTGCACTCTCAAGAGACTTGATAACTCCATATATCTTTTCTCCACTTTGTAAACGAAATCAAAAGTGTTATAGCTAGCCTAAAAACAACCAAAACTTCAGGATACGATGGTATTAAACACAAGCATTGTGAAAGAATGCCAAATGTACATTATGGAACCTTTAATGTACATTTTTAACTTATCACTGATGACAGGCACATTTCCATCAGATTTTAAGAAAGCCGCAGTTGTACCTATTTACAAAAAGGGAAACAAAAATAACTTGAAAAATTACAGACCGATCTCCTATCTACTGGTCTTTTCGAAAATATTAGAGAACTTAGTAAAAATCAGGCTCGTGAAATTTTTGGACAAAAACAACGTCTTTGCGAAGAATCAATTTTGGTTCAGACAAAAGTTTAGCACAGAACATACTTTACTGAACTTCACAAACACAGTTTATACCTCCCTTGATGAATATAAACTAACATTAGGTATTTCTTTTGACTCTGTATCACATGAAATTTTAATAAAAAAATTAGAAGTCACAGGAATACGAGGTACGGCCCTAAACTGGTTCAAAAATTACTTAAATGCCAGATCACAAATTGTAAAAATAAACAACAGCCATAGCAGCTCCAAAACAGTAGACAGCGGTGTACCACATTGATCTGTCTTGGGACCAATTTTATTTAATATTAATATCAATGATTTCTGCAATCTTAAACTAAACAGTAAAATAAATACTTTTGCAGATGATACAGTACTAATTTTCTCTACAGACACAGCCGAACAAATGAAAACCATCGTGAATGCCGATCTTTTGAAAGTAACAAATTGGTTCCAGTCAAACAAACTCAGTCTGAATGTCTCAAAAACTAAATATGTAAATTTTAACTTGCGAAATACAACAGGCAAAATGAACTTCACTGCACAATTAATTTTGCATGATTGGAATTGCAGGACAAATTCAAATTGCAACTGCTTGGGATTAAAAATTGATAGTAATTTAAGCTGGAAACCGCATATCACCGATGTCGTAAATAAAGTAAGGATTATGTTAAACAGACTTTACTACCTAAAAAGATTCTTAAATTTATATATGCTAAAAATATTATATTCTGCCTGGATTCAAAGCAGACTACAATATGGTATATTAAGTTGGGGAGGAAATCTTTAGTCTCAACTCAGGGAATAAAGTAATTCAGATCTTAACTAGAAACAAATATAAGGATACTGCAGTGTGTAATAAATACACCATACTAAGCATACTATCCCTTAGATATTTATACGTCTATAGAGTACTATTAATCATAAAAAACGACAACGAATACGTAAATATCAAACAAGATGCTTTCCTTAATAAACATAAGTGCCTGAAATATTTAGTTCCAAAAGCAAATAAAGAAGCAATACACAAACATTATCCTCGTTTAGCGCCAAAAGTATTCAGCACACTACCTTTAACAATAAGAAATGAAACTAACCCAAACAAATACAAAACTCTAATCAAAGAGTATTTATTTTCCCACAGAAATGAGGAAGCTCTGCTCAAAATAATTCTATAAATTATTGGTTTTTAGCATATTTGTATTCAAAGCTCCAGTCTCATGCGATTCGAATCCGCAGCAGAATGGAGTTAGTATGCTAACAGCTTTTCAAAACAGAATATTATTATGTTTATTTTTTCCTTTTAATTTAATGTTTAATAATGAAAAGCATAGTCAAATTTTAGTTCAGAAATATTAATCTCCCTCCCTCAGAATTCCTGGTGAAATACTACAGCTACATAAAGCAAACATCTGCATATAACACTTGGGAGTGGGGGATGAGAAGTATAATACGCTAGGATCGCGAGCTCTAAAAAGAGTCTAGGTCTTTTTTTTTTAGTAAAATAGGAAAGCTATGAGAAATTTTTTCATCATGACAAGTTGTATAAGGACACGTACAAAGCAGCAAACTATTTCTTTTATATGCCATTTTGCAGTACATGCTGTAACACCTCTGTATGGAAATCAAGTATACCGCTATGTATATTCCTGTTCTCACACTTGACTTAACTGTAAAGCAAACCGATCTACGAGTAGTCTATATTTGATTGTTAATGGCACGTGGAGAGTTATTATCAAAGAATATCGTATCAGTGGTCTATCCGGTTTTCGAGGTGAAAGATTGCATGAACCAAAAAAAAAAAAAAAAAACACCATAGATAAGATTATCAGGAGATGGAAATGAGAGTTCCACCCAATTCAAGTAACATAAAGGCGTTACGGAAATCTAAGCAGCTCGATATGAAAAAAAAACAAAAAAACTAAGAAGTTGAAAAGACTTCGGGGATGCGGATTAGCGTACGACAGTGAAGAGCTGTACGCTGTCTGTTTCTAAGGAAATGTAGTTGCACATAAGCCCAACATCAACTGTTTCCTGTATTGCAGTACTTTACTGGAACTGGAACAAAATCTTAGTGTCATACAGCAGGTGCAATTGTGGCATAGGTTTGAGCTTCCCTGTTTCCACTGGAGCTCTTCGTGGAGAGTCTTTGGCATGTATAGACAGTGGCGGATTTAGGCACAGGCGGAGGAGGCCGCTGCCTCGGGCCTCACAAGGCTAGGGGGCCCCCGTCCCGCACTATATATATATATATATATATATATATATATATATATATATATATATATATATATATATATATATTTTTAGTAAAAATTTGAAAAACTGGTATTCCATTTTGTTTCAACTTTGTCTTAATTCTTGGAACTATTGTTTGTACTGTTGTTTAATTGTAACAATATAATAAAATAAATTCTATTTTCATTTTTGTTTTCCAAATCGACCGCTTCAAATAAAGGCAGTATAAACGGTTAAGGAACCAATGAAATTCTTGTAACCTTCAGTATCCTTTATCCTTTGTTGTGATTCGGTTGTTGTAATTGTAATTATAAAATAATTTTTTTTTTTAAATAACAAAACCTGTGGTGCGATCATAATTAAAAGAAACACACGTATTAACCACAGTGAAAATTATTTAATTGTAAATATTTCATCCTAAGTATCTTAGGACATCATCAGTACAGTAGTTTAAAACAATAATAGGAATAACATACAGTTAGGGCGCATGATTACAATTCATTAAACGTGGGTAACGTGTTACAGGAAAAAAAAAAATTCATTATTTAACACAATTTTGTATGACAATTTCCCATACTTTAGGAATAATAAGAACGTCGTTGCGGTTTAAGTTTGGTCTGTGTAGTAGGGCTTCAGAACTTTCTTTGTAAAAACGTTCATGTTTATATAAAGATCTATGTAAAAGTTTAGACTTTTCCCAATGGATCCTATGGTTTGGATTTTCAATTCCGTGTTGAGAGAATTATTTTTTTCCTGTATAATCAAAAAAAAAAATTATTTTTTGATTATCACGATATGAGTATATCGTGATAATCGATAATCGACATAAACGATTGCATTTCTAAATTGGGAAATATATATATAAGAATGATATTTAAATTAGCTATTTCAATGACGAAGTACATCATTTCTTAAAATACATAAAAGAAGAAAAAATCACATGAACATTTCAAATGTACAAAACAATCATTAACGGATTGCAATCAACTTTTCCAGATATAGAAAAAAATACTAAAAAATTTTTTTAACAATGCCTATTTGTAATGCTTCTGCAGAAAGATCTTTTTCTGTCCTTAAGCGTGTCAAGAATTATTTAAGAAATTCATTGGGGCAAGATCGACTATCAAATTTGTCACTGATGTTTATTGAAAATTCTGTATTACAAGAATTAGAATTTGATTTATTAATTGACAAATTTGCTGCTGCAAAAAGTAGAAAAGTGCCAGTATAATTTCATACAAAATACAGACTGTACCTGAATGTGATTATAATATTATCGAATTGTTCCTATAATATGTAATATACAATTAAAGTTACCTACCTATTTTCATATTTATATGTATACAAACATTTTATAATTTTTTTGTGAAGTAATTATTGTTATGTATGTATGTGTATGCATTGTTCAATTAGACATAAAATATTAAAAAAAAAATTTAATGAATTGTTTGTAACTTAATAATTTAAAGGCCCCGAAAATCGCAAACGCCTCGGGCCTCTCAATGCCTAAATCCGCCACTGTGTACAGATAAAGTTTCCTCACGTCATGGATGGGAATTACTGATGACTACCGTTTAAGACTTATAGGAAATAGGTACGTCAGGCCGAATCCACATAAGCAAGTCTCTGCCTTGCAAATACATGCTAATCGATTCTATCAATCAAACTGCCCAGAACTACCTACAAGGGGTGGGGTCTGGAAAGTTCTGATAAACACCTAGAACAAAATGCTATTAAAGCAACAGATATAACCACAAGAAAGAACATACGAGGATATTAAGAACATAAATTACCTTCATAGCTCTGTTACTAGTATGTTCTTTCTTGTGGTTACATCAGTTGCTTTAATATCATTTTTTGTTTTTGTGTTTATCAGAACTTATCAGACCCCCCCCCCCCCTCCTCGTAGATAATCTATGTAAAAGGCAGCACTGATTGGGTTGGCAGTCAACAGCAGTAAAACTGAAGTCCTCAAAAACAAAGGAAACATTAAACTAAACGACCACACTTTTAAAGAAGTAAGATTTTTCGCACCTGGGTTTCTACATAGATCTCAGAGATAGTGAAAGGAAAGCAAAAGGCTCTTCGGTTCCATAAAACTGATAAACACCTACAACAAAATCTGGAATTCTGTACAAAACCACCAGTCATGACATATTTGGCTTGACTGGCGGTTCTCCGGCCAGTTTGCCTATTTTGCCAGAGGGAAAACTTTGCCACCGCCGTGTTAGAACTTTTAACTCGCTTTCAATTTGAAAAAAAAAAAAAAAAAACTTAAAAAGGTCCATCGCACTCTGAGTGTATACGTATATTTGGGAATTTTACTTTGTTTATTTATTTATTTTGTGTATGTGTGTGTGTGAAATGAGCCTCCATAGTTCAGTCGGTATAGTGAAGCCGGAAAGACCCGGGTTCGATTCCCGTCCATTACGTGAGGAAACTTTATCGTCTCTTTCAACCAAAGGTGAGTTAGTCGGTCTCATACAGAGGTAGGGTTTTCATTTTTCATCCAGAAACTCGGAATTTTCATCTCCTCAGAACAGGCAAACCGGACCCGTGAACACACACACACACACACACACACACACACACACACACACACACACACACACACACACACACACACACACACACACACACACACACACACACGTATTTGCAGCCATGAATACTTACAACAATATGTGGAAGAGATAGGATCCTCACCACATGTAGTAACGTCCGTAGTTAACCATGAGTCAAATCATGGTAGTGAACCTCCTAGATAGGAGATGGTACTTGAATCGGATATATATATATAATTAATAGTTTCCACTGTCCTTCCGTTATATCCAGTTTCACTGGACTCGCATGAGAAATCGAAAGTCTATCGCTAATATCAGGTCGTCAACTTAGCAGTTAATTATTTTAATTCCAGTTGGTTTTGTGATTAAGCTGTATTCAGGTTGCTGAAATCCTGCGATGTTTACCACTGATAGTTTTTCACGTATTGCATTTAATTTTTTTTACATAATCGTTAATTGAAAAAATGTAGATTGCAAGATTTCAACAATATATAGGCCACTTAGCTACTTAGACTGAAGGTTGTACCGATGGATCGTATGTTCTCTTAATTAATGCAGCATATCTTTTTCTGCGTATACCATGATAAACAACATTAAAAATGTTACCACTTCTAGATAAGTTCCGTGAAATGCCTAAGCACTTGTTAAGATGAGTTAATCGCGCTGGACTGAAATTTTAATAAAATTTGGGATCTCTAAAAAAAAAAAAAAAAAAAAAATGAACCATTTTAGTTTCAATTAGTAGCAAAAGGATTCTAAACTATTACATGTTACAAGTATAACAATAAATTGTCTGCAGTTCTAAGCTCATTTTTGACGAAGGAAATTACTGTACAAGAATACTACTATTAGGGAATAAACTTCACCTTTATTTAGATTACTGTCTTCTAGGAAAAGGTATTGACCATATATCTAGCACTTAGTTACGCACAATAAACCATAGGTACATTTTTTTAAAAAAAATCAACTAGAAATGAAAACTAATAATTTAGAGAAGTGCGTCTACGCACAATTAGAGATAGGAGTGATCCCGTGATAATGACTTTTTGTCAGTATATCATGTCCAACTAAACTGTTATCTAATTGTCACCATTAAGGTGCTCCAGTCGGAAAGTATCTTACTTAAATTTCAGAAACATCCATATAAAGTGCATAATCCACATATAATTGTTTTCTCTATGACTCGAAATGTAACATTGTTATAACTCCGCCCATTAATTTTTGTTTGCAGGCAAATCCATTCACGCATGGATGAAAATGAAGGCCGCGCACTTCTTTCACTGCCGTCATAACATACTGATATCAGCCGGTAAACTGTCTGTGGTTACTACTTTTTCAGTGCGAACCTTTTTTCAGTGGCAACTTTTTTTGTAGAAGACAGCAGATGTTCGTGACGTCCTCAGCGGATTGTTATGTTGCATTAACGTCGCTGTTTTAATATGCGAAAACTTCATCGATTACTTTCCCATTGAACATTGAGGTAATTATGATGGGTAAGTACATACACTTTGTGAAATGTGTGTCCGCTCGGGCGATAAGCAATCAAAAAACATTTCTAGAACTGGGAACATATTCTTTGCTTCATCAAAAATATTCGTAAGCGTTTTTCTTTCAGTGAATGATTAAAAAAATAAAAAATAGCTAATGCGCATACCACTTATAGAAAGCAGTATACAGTGCGCGTTCTCATGTTTTCATTTATTGGAATTGCTAGTTGTCCGCGCAGTTAGCCTACTGCCAACACCCAAGACCGGCTGTGACGTGAGGAGCTGAAGGATCGTCCTCAGCCATAGCCGGTCTTGGGTGTTGACAGTAGGGTTTTTTCTCCAGTTTATCCTCGGGTTTTTCATCCCACAAAGCAGGCAAACTGGCCAGGAAAACTCAACACTACAGGACATAGGATACGCAGGGGCGTAGGGCTGACCACCCTATCCTGTGAACGGCTTGAGGTCCGATGATTAATAAACCCTCGACACCGCAAGGTAAAAGAGGGTAAAAGGAAGATGAGATGAGATGGGAATTGCTAGTTGTTAATAATATATTTGTTTACCACGTAATTAGTCAATATTAATTAATCAGCACTTGAGAAAGTTTTTCTGATTATGATGTAATGCGGAAAAGTATTTTGGAGACCTCCACTTCATATTATTCTTGGGCGATGACGATAATGTGCCTCCTCATGCAGTCCCCACAAATAAATAGCTCTTGTATTTGTCTTTTGTTTATTAAAATAGTTTATAAGTTTGTCAACATGTGTTGTGACGTGAGGAGCTGAAGGATTTTCTTCAGCCATAGCCGGTCTTGGGCGTGAACAGTAGGGTGTAATGAGCTAACAGGTTTACCATGCTCAGTCCTTCTGAGAATCACATCAGCCGAACTATTCTTGACATTCGACTTTCCACTTTCATGATTTGGTATAGAACTTTGTTGGATAAAGCATTGCTTTAACTGACGCCCATAAGATGCGGGTTCGGGTCACGATTAAAATGTTATTTCTTACCCTCAGAAAGGACGGAATAGCTAATAATGATACAAAAAACGACATTGCCTGTAAGCGGACATGACTGTATTTATGAATAAGGTAAGCAAGTTGCAGACATCCTTAACAAGATACACACATCCTTAAACCCCATATTTAAGGATGTGTGTATCTTCCGATACATAATGTTGGAAGTCGTGAACTCATTGCGTTCCGGCGCACGTAACGCAATGAGTTGACATTTTAATTCCTGCATTATTTTCGGAAGTAAGCAGAATCGACATATTCATAAATAGAAATTGAGAATAAAACACTGGAAATAGTTCATTGATTCCCCTTGTGGCCAGTCCGATAATATTAAAACTTTCTTTAAGGCAGATTGGCTGGCTGATTGTTTAGTCGTAGTTAGATTGACAGGCGAATTGTGACTTACATTACATATATATATATATTTATATATATATAGAAATGAAAAATCCTGTCACTTTCATGTAGCACCTTTTTAATTTTACAACCTTTATATAAGTGTTGTCGACAGCCTGTTTCCGTTTAGCACGTTGGAAGCATAAGGGCATTTTAGTTGAATGGGAATTAGCCCATCTTGGCATGGTCTTTCTTCAAGGGGGGGGGGGAATAAAGAAAGAAAACAGATTTTACCCATACAAAACTAGACTTATGAATCGATCCGTTTTTTTTTTTTTTTTAAATCGCCTCCTTGCTGTAGAGGCAATCATCCTGAATTATGTATTCCACGTGTAATTTTCACTCTTTTGTTATAGGGAAAATAGAGCCAGTCTTCAGTCATGACGGAGACTCTAGTTCTGTCTTAAAGTACTCAAACGATATATAACAAGGTCATTTGTTGTCTAATGATGCAGATTTTTGGTTTGTTACCATTAGTCTTCGACAAGTTCAATAATTCCATCCATCCATTCATTGGAAATGAATGAATCATCCGTCAGATGCCGTATGGTCACTCAGATTTTTCTCTAGTCTGTCGTTTAATTTTGCACACAATGAATCGAATCCACAGTGGCAAAAAGGAACACTTAGCCAAATTGCCCTTTTAGTAATTGCTTCTGACTTTCATTAAATCAATCCAAAAGGGAATACAATATTCAAGTGAATGGAAACAAAATCAAGCTTTATATATGAATGAGTAAACAACGATGTTTAGTCTCATACATAATTATATGAAGAACTTGTGCTAGTGATTCGCACGTCATTCGGATATAAAATTAACTCAAGTCACGTTTTATTCCCCTCGAGTTTTCCACGTTTTGCTCATTTCACTCACACAAACACCCTCGGAGATATATGATACAGCATTACTTTTCGACTTGGAATTATCAGGCCCGCTTTTCACAGTGTTGTTTGAATCTCTAAAATTCCGTTCTCCCACGAGATCAAATCACCCAAAAATTAACTCCAGTTCACGATGTCTACTTGATAGTTTCGTGACTGGCAAACGCTGTTTACTATTGCTTTCGTCAAGTTCTCGTATGGCTCCCCCATCCCACCCACTAGTTAATCTTTGTTCGTCACTCTTCAAAGAATAAAAGAGAAAAGAGTATGAAGTTGAGAAAGATGAGCCTCTGTAAGCCTTCTTAAGCCTCAATTGCAGGCGTAAATAGAATGGGCGGAGTTTGTCACTCAGTGGGAGAAACCAGCAGTGGAATTTACTGTGCTTTATAAAGGACGCTTCGAGCAATTTCATTCCAAGTGTTTTTAATGCTCTTTCCAAATACCACCAGTCAAACGAGTAGGTGCCAGGCAATATGAACTTTAAAGGTTATTTTAGTACCTCTTACTGTGAGTGGGCTTTGTTGCATTTTCCATTGTTGTTGGCTAATTCCTTAGAGGGATTGCAAAGCCCGGAAGAAACTTGGCTACTGGAAATCTACTAAGCGATATCAAAAGCCGTTTATCTTCACGGGCAAATGGAAAAGCATTCTGCGCATCTTATGCCTGCAACTCATGCTAAAATAAAAGAAGTCTGATTCAGTACGTGAAAGAACTAACGGGACACATGCCATTTGTTTTAATATCATATACAAAGTATTATTTTCAGCTGGTTACCCCAAGTTCTTTATCTTATGTTGTAGACATTCCAGCATATTGACCGACCTCTTCTTGAGGTGGTTCTTTTCTTCTATTGTTTGTCTGCTGCTGCTGCCCTTGGAATTTTGCTCTCATTATCTTTCATTTCCATGTCCTTATCGACGCCATTTAGTTCCGCTATTCATTAGCTGTCCAAGGTCTTTTACAGGACTGTAATTTTCTACATAGTTTGGTCCCGTAAAAGTTCTTGCTGCGGACTTACACTTTACGTCATGTTTTTACCCCGCCCATTAATCTCACTAGCGTACTTGTTATGCATCATTACGTTTACAATCACGTCACAAATCACATCCTTTTGAATTGGAATTAACTTGGACTGCAATGAACAGACGATGATTACATTTTCATTACCCCCCCCCCCCCCGAAGTTTATAGGTTTTTATTAAGTGTCGCCTTCCAAATTCATTCTGTTGTTATATATAATGTCCAAACATCAGCTATACTGCAGCTTACTACAAAGCTGAAAAGAGTAATCCGCATCGGTTTTTTAGGAGAGTTTCCTAGGATCCTTAATACCAGGTTCCAGTTTAAAAGACAATATTCGGGATTAAGATTGAATGGCAGTAGTGTAAAGAAATTTTCATGCTGACTTCAAAAATATGTTTCGAGCATATATTGCATCCTTAAAAAGCTATCGCGCACAACCTTCAGAGAATATATATCAGCATGCAAATACTTCTTTTATCTTATACATCCAAGTAATTGTATGTGATTATAAGTCTTCTTCTGGAATTCACATTTATAACTGGAAAGAGATAAAAAATTAATGAACAATATACGCCAAAACTTAACTATTATAGTGTTGTATATTGCCAGAAAAAAAAAAATTCAAATTAATCATCATCTTCTTCTTCTTCATGTAGCTTCCTCAGTGAGAGGGTGCAGCACCATGTCCTTCCAGTTCTCTCTGTTGGTGGCTTTCCTTTTTGTTTCTGCATAGCCATGTGATCCTACCCATGATCTTATATCTTCAAGCCATGTCCTTCGTTTTTTTGGTCCTCTTGATCCTTTTCCCATAATCTTTCCTTCTAAAACTGTTAGTATCCTCTGTCCTGCTGAACCTCTCAGTACATGCCCTGCCAATCTCATCTCTCTCTGGATCATTTCCTGTAATAAAGATCTCTGTGTTCTCATTCTCTGTAGGACATCCGTATTTGTCACGTGTTCTGCCCATGGGATTTTTAGAGCTCTCCTATAGCACCACATTTCAAAGGCCATTATCTGTTGCCTTACTCTCTTCTTGAATATCCAGGTCTTACTTCCGTATGTGAAAATTGGCCACACTAATGTTCTTATCATTCTTTTCTTTGTCTCGATACTCACAGAACTTCTGAGCAGATCTTTATTTTTCCGGAATGCATCTTTAGCTATGGCTGTTCTTATTTTTATTTCTTTATCTTGCTTTCTATCTGCAGTAAAGTGGGTGCCTAAATATTTGTATTCTGTTGAATGTTCAATTTTTATATTGTTTATATTTCTGGCTCGGATCTGCTTTCTTTTGAGATTTTCATTAATTTGGTTTCCTTTGCATTAATATCTAATCCAAATTCTTCACCTTCTCCAATTAGTAGCTGCAGTAATTTGATTAATTTGTTTCTGTTTTCTGCTATTAGAATGGTATCATCAGCATATGATACCATTCTAATAGCAGAAAATATTTTATACCATTGATACTAATTCCTGTTTTTCGTTTTTCAATCTTTTTCATCACTGTCTCACTATACATATTAAATAGATTTGGTGAAAGGATACAACACTAACTTCTCTTTTTATTTTCACTTCAGAAGTCTCATCGTTAAGCAGCTGCATTTTCTATTTGGTGTAAATCATTTTTATAATCTTAAGTACATGATCTTCTATGTCTAATTTATCTAATATATTGAACATTTTATTATGTTTTACCTGGTCAAAAGCCTTCTGAAAGTCTATGAAGCATATGTAAATGTTCCTATTTCTTTCAAGTGATCTTGCTATTAGTATCTTTAGTTCCAGGATAGCATTAATGGTTCCCATTCCTCTTCTGAAGCCTTTCTGTTGTTCACTCAATTCACTGCTTATGGCTCTTTCAATTTGTTTGTTAACGAAGGTTAAAATAATTTTAGACACATGGAATATTAGGCTCACAGTTCTGTAAGCCTCGCAATTTTGGATATTATGTTTCTTTGGAATTGGTATGCAGATAGATGTTGTAAAAACTTAAGGTAATTGTATTGTTTTATAGATGTCCTGAATGGATTCCACCAAATAGTTGTTATTATTGCCAGACAAAGCTTTCAGCAGCTCAGCCGAAATATTATCGCACCCAGGGGATTTATTATTAGGAAGATTCTTAATTATATGTTCTACCTTCTTTCTTGTGGGTAGAGTGGTATCTGTTGTTATTTAACTTAAGGTGTCCTGAATCATCTAACATGTTACCATTATCATCATCATAGAGATCTGATAAGTACTCCACTCATCTTCCATTTAACTTTTCCTTATCAATGAGTATGTTTCCATCTTTGTCCTTGATGTTATTAGACTGTGTACATTTTGTTTTTCCATTAAGTTCTTTCACTTTCAGGAATGCTTCTCTGGTTTTGTTCTTATTTTGTAATTCTTCTATCTCAGTGCACATTAATCATACAGAATATTATTGAATGCATAACCCACTGTCATGATATAAGATAGCTCGTATGCAATGCTGTGGATATTGGGGGGGGGGGTGTTTTATGTAAAGTTCGAACACCAGGGCTTTTTAGGTAAAATAAATTGTAACAAAAAGAAGATAATAATTTGTTCATATAACTTTCTAAATGTTTATATAAAACTACATTTTTAAGGAACTAAACAGCATTGGATATTTGCAACTAGTTGAACATCCTAGTTAATCCAGCTATTAACTAGGATGGGATGCTTCTTTATTTTCTTTAGCTGTTGTGCTCTTCGATTTTTCCCGGTGTCATTTGTTAGGTGGTGGGGAGGATTGCGAAGCAGAAAATATCAGTTTGTTTAATTCGATTATCTTGATCTTTTTGGATAAAAGCATGATGACATTTAGAAAGATAAATCGGAATAATGATTTTTTTTATTTTATTTTTATTGTGTTTGTGTGAACTTAGAGATGACCTACGAAATAATGTGTAGTACATTAAACTAATTTTTACAATATTACTGAAATGTTGTTTAGACATAATAGACGAGAACAAAAGTTAGGAAAGGACTGAGGATAGGCATTTGTCAAAATAAATCTGACTTAAGAATGTTTTTCTTGTTTGTTTGTTTGTAAATAGTGGATTGAAATGATTGAAGCTGACGTTAGCATTGCTTTACTAAAGAAGTATTTAATATAACATGTATAGCTATGTACCCAAACTTCACTTGGGGGTATGGGGAATGGAGTACTTCAAAACAATATTTAAATTTTTGCAGACGACAAAAAGTATACTCTTATTTTTCCTCGGCAGAAACTTGACTACCAATATTACAAAATAAATAATATTAGAAAACTGATAGGAAATGTCAATATATTTATCATATCTTAGAGATAGTTGATACATTTTGTTATCAATATGAAAAATTTTAATTAATCAAGTAGGTCGATGTACTACCTCTTTTGCTACCTCGTTTTCATTGTATGCATGCTTGTGCAAGCGTGCACATTACTATTTTCTTTTATGTTAAATTTTTCTTTAATAACATGCCATGCATTTTCCTGTATCGTCACTCAGTTGGGTTTTGACAGAGAGAGAGAAAGACAAGTTATTTGTTATCGATTACGAACCTGCGAGAGCGTGGGTGAGCTAGTTTGACCCTAAAAGGATATAACAGCTGGTAGAAGTTCCACGCACGGAGGTCATAGTACACAGTGATCAAGGAATAGCTGAAGACCTGTTTTCAGTAATGAATGTAGCTTATAAGGTCACAGTTTGCTTCGGCGTATAATTATGTGGGTGTTTACAAACTAGGACTCCGTGTTAAGTGTATGCATTCATAACAAGCGTGGGTACGAGTACTTTATATAAAAATAAATATTAAGTCCGTGATTTAAACAAAAATCCACAACGCTCGTGAAATAGCGATTACATTCGCCTGTCTTTTAAAAGAAATAAAAATTCATCATTTGTAGATCGATCTGTGTCATAGCTCAACGAAAAACGTGCTACGCTTGTAGCATGACTATAAATGTGTTTTGTTTCTGGAATGATTTCATGCTAATAAGTGCATTTGGGGAGGGGAGACTAAGAAACCCACTTCTGAATAGCATATTGAGATTGACTTCTTTCCCTTCCATAAGAAAAAATTCTAGGGATGTCAGCAGGGGCGAATGCTGGTCTTGAAATTCACGCTTGCTCTTGTTATCATTCAGGGAGTGAGAGGTGTGATTGAAGTCTGATTAGCGGAATAATGAATTACTGACCATTTAAAACTATATATTTCAAATTTATGTACATTTAATCATACAAATACAACATTTATTTTACAAATGATATTCTATCTTTTTCAATTTAGCTACTTGAATGCAAATTCTACCCTACGGTTCTTCTTTATGAACTGGTCAATAACATCGTCATAAAAAGTTGGTTGTAACTTAATTTTCCCAAGCAACACGCACACTTGTAAAGGCTAGCTGAAGCTCACTGGCTAGAGCTACTCTGACTGCATATGGCCTGTGTTTAAGAGACATGAAGGGAGCGGAAATGGCTATGCGCGCGCATGAAATTACAGTGCTGCAGCGAGGACTTGGAAACGTCTACAACCGAGCAAACCAAGGTAGCTTTGACTAGACGAGCAAGCATCGGCCTTCGATACACAACGCAAAGCTCAATTATTGCCGCGCAAGCTTAAGATGTCTTCTGTCTATAAAAATAAAAGCCAAAATGGAATGCTTATAAATGCATGCATTTATTAACAAATAAATAGTACTTCTTTCTCAAGTAATGAGCTTTTGCAGCAAACATGGAGAATTCGCCTCTGGATGTCAGTAATATATTGATTTGTTAAAGTAATTTGAATTAGTGTTACATCAAGAAGGGGTCCTCTTGAGGTATCAGTCGAACTTATAAATTTCTG
Source organism: Typopeltis vanoorti (assembly GCF_054136105.1). NCBI lineage: Eukaryota > Metazoa > Arthropoda > Arachnida > Uropygi > Thelyphonidae > Typopeltis > Typopeltis vanoorti. The sequence continues at coordinate 91,550,473 of NC_143563.1, read as the reverse complement.
GGCAGAGATCTTTTTTTTTTGTTAAAATTCTGTTTCTAGTGATTTATAAACCTCTCTGAATATGACACGGAAAATCAGGAATTAGTGTTACTTTATCTAATCTGAAGCAAAGTTTTTTTGCGGGCCCACTCTGCTTCATTCACACGGTTAAGCCTAGTTGCTTGTAGTGCTATTTTCTAGACCAGGGGTCTCGAAAACTACGGCCCGCGGGTTATATGTGGCCCGCGATATGATTTTATCCGGCTCGCAAATTGGACTAATTTTTCAATAAGAATCCGCAAAAAAAAAAAAAAAAAAAAAAAAAAAAAACACGGGGTGTTGATAGATTTCAAATGCATTAATTGAAACTGTGTTCAAAATATATTCCCGAATAGCAAAAAATAACCGTAATCCAATTTACGGTCTTTCTGACTAAAAGGTCGGTTAAAATGGACTAACGAAGAAAAAAAAATTGAATTTTACAAAATTTTATCTCTATTTTTGGGACAACGTATCTTTGCGAACAAACTTTTTCCCGAATGAAATATATCAAGTCAAAATACAGGGCAAATTTATCTGATGAACATTTGAAACCGCTACTTGTAATTAGCACTTCAAAATTTGAACCTGAGTTTAATAAGATTTTAAAAACACAAACACAGTTCCATCATTCACATTAATGGTTTTATTATAATTTGTGATAAAAATATGAGAATTTGCTGATAGTGTTCGTTGTGATTAATATACGATAATTTAATCTCACATACTCTGTAATCAGTTTTTATCTGCTTTCAATAAAACTCATATATCTAGTTATAGAGTTTTTTTTTTACTACGGCCCGCTGAACAGTGCTGAAGTACCCAATGTGGCCCTCACGGCGAAAAGTTTGGAGACCACTGTTCTAGACCATCCCGCCATAATCTCCTCAGTCTTGCTCTGTTTCTCTTTCTGCTTGGTGTCTAGTTCTATAATTAAGTCAAATTTACTTTAAAAATTCCCAACATAATATTCTGACAATAAATTTCTCAATATGCGAAAATACGAAAAAAAAAAATCCCATATTTTCTATCTTGCCACTTAAACTGTGATATTTTGAAATATATATTTACACCACATTAAAAAAAAAATCAAAATTTCAAATAATTTTATTTATTAAAAGTAAGCTAAATGAGCCCATTGTAAAATAACGGTTTACAAATTGGAAAGAATTGCCTAGAATTGAAGGAATTGAAGGAATTCCGAATTGTGGACTATCATCGATATTTGCTAGGCTTAAGAATGTACCTGGAGGAATACAAATAATGGTATATTTATCTATTGATTTATTATTTATTTATCTAATTTTTTAAATATGTAGAGACTCGTTAAAAGTGTTAACCGGCCAATTTTCTGGGTACAACTGCGTTAAAATTATTTTATTTTTGAAATTTAATCACGCCTGCTAAATAATTTGTAATTACCCCGAACTCTTCTGTTTGAGGGGATGTACGTAATCTAATAGTGATAAGCCTCTACTACAGATAGCTGTTGTTGTGACTTGGTTTCTCATTCTTGGAGTTAGCCATGCGAAGGCTGCGATCGATAATCTCGTACTACAGACAGAAACCGTAAGACAAGAAACAATAGGGAAAGTCTTCCATTCATGCTTCTTATCCGTTCTCTGTGCGTGCAGAAATTTCTGTTAAAGCCTCAGATGAGATTTTTTGCTGTTTATTGGTTCGAGAATCTTGACAGCGGTCTGAAGAACATCAGTAAAAAAAATTAAAAGGAAATTAGCTTTTATCTTCATACACAGGTATTCCTGAACGTGTAGAGCAATAAGAACTGCATTAACGAGCGTTTGTTTTTAAAACAAATAATGATGTGGATGCAAAGAATTGTTTCAAACATAGCACTTAAGTTTTATTTTAAAAATAAAGTTATTTTTAAAAATCGTAATGAAGCATCAGAGGCGCTACATTTCACAGGAGATTCTTGTTTCGTCCCTTATTTTATACGGATCATAAACTACAAATGACTTGTTTTGTCAGCGAAATAACGAGCTGCATTCTTTTGTATTTTTAACATGCCATTTAACATATCCTGTTTACATTTGTGTTATCGCGAAGACCTGTTTCCTTTCTCTAAATACTGCATGCGTCTATAAAGGCGGAAAGCTTATTTAAACAGAAACAAAATGAGAAATTCTACGGATTTTGAGCATGTAAGGAATGTATTTCAGCATTAAAAAAAAACAAAAAAAAAACGATTTATAATTCCTAGCATATCAGTTTAGTTGTCGCTTTGACATAACTTGAGATAGTTCGAATAGGGTTATTCTTAACGATAACTTTAAAATCCTTAACCACAAGCTCAGTTGATTGTTAAAAAAAATTGGTTTTGATTTTCGTTGAGGAACATTAGACACATTTCTTTTAAATAAAAGAAATGTATTTTCTTTTATTTAAAATTTTAACACTGTCAATAGAAGGAGTTAGCTGATCTTTTACGGAGCAAGAGTGGAAGGTTTTTCTTACGAGACAACTCGGAATTTTCATTTCGCAAAGAAACAAACCGACCTGAACATATATCGCAAAGTCATACAAAAACATTGATATGATAGCTCTCTTTAAGTCACCTAAATGCATTTTTTTTGTTTTTTAATAATGTGATTCTCACCCATGACAAGTATTAAACTTATAGCACATTAGTATTATTATCATGGGTAGGTAAAATTACATAATACTTGGCCCACCCACGTCATTTCTCGTTTCCAGTAAGTAGGGCGACAGTCTCACCCTGAGCGATGAAAATAATCTACTTAAACATATTAACAAACATCCATCTCAACGGTGTTTCGAACCCGCGACCTTTTAGTTAAGAATAATCTGGGAGATAGTGGTGTGGAACTCTACGTGAATTAGTCTAGAATTCTAGACTCTAGAATATGAAAAGCCTGATCCAGGAAAAAAAAAAAAAAATCAGGTAACTGTATTAAGGACATTAAATCGAACCTGAGTGAGAAGAGATGTGCGAAAATTGTAATGTATTTATAATTGCGACATTTAATGTTTTTAAGAGATTTGCACCAAAAGTCAGAAGCTTTCTTATCTAGACAGAACCATGATATATGAGTCCAGATGCGATTCATCAGACTTGCTATCTGTCTAAAAGAATTGTCTATTTTAGCCAACTGGCTCGAGCATTATTTCTGTCGTTTGTGATCGAAGAAGTAATTTTCTTCTTCTCCCTGCTTTCCCCAATACTAGTTGCATGAAAGAAGACCTGAGTCGAAGTTAACCGTTTATCTGCCGAAAGAGTATCAATTACCAGAGTACACATACATTACTCCCATCAATCTTCTCTGTCTTCTCTAACGACTATTCGTCACGCGAAACACGAGATGGAAGGGGTATTACTCTTCTTGTATTTGGGTGACCCTACTGTCTGGATTTTCTTCAAGGAAATTTTGAGGTTTACGGTCGACTTAGGAAAAATAAAATTAAATTAAATTCTCACAGCACAAGAAAGGATCAGGAAGTTACTTGGAGGACTAATTTCGGCTTTTCATAGAGAGTGCAGACGACGGCTGAATTGCTTAAAATTTACTGCGATGGAAATCAGTGCAGAATGCTTTAAGTATTTGAAGCTTATTAAAAGTACTCGGGAGGTTCGTCTCTCTGCTGCAGACGGTGATTACAAAGATCGGAAGTTGGCAAGAGTTACTGATTTTTTTTTTAATGTTATCATTTATCCCGTTTTTGCATTTTATTATTTTTTTGCATCAGTATTTTATATAAATAACACAACTACACCAGTTAGTTGTTTTTTTATTCATATGGAGCTGTGATTTCATTAAATTTTCATATTATAAGGGACTGACTCTTTTATTATATATATTTTTTTTTTTTCCAGTAGTAGGCGGCACGAGTAGCGTTTTTTAAATTTTTTTTTTTTATTCGGGTGGGGTTTCCCCCGTTCCTCGGCCGCCCCTTAGGACTGGTTGAACCCTCCTAATGAGGGATAAGTATTATATATCCTATGACTGTAGCAAGCAGGCAAACTGGCTCCGTGTGTTCACGGGGCCAGTTTGCCTGCTTGCGGGATGAAAACCCCCAGATGAACTGGGTGTGTGTGTGGGGGGGGGGGAAACCTTGCGGCCCAAGACCGGCTAACTTGGCTGTGGCTGAGGATGATTCTTAAGCTCATCGTCGACGGGAATCGAATCTAGGACACTCCTTCCCCAGGTAAGTGGTTGCGAAGCGCATAGCCATTTGATTTTCCGTTAGCCGGAAAATCAAGCGCGAAAATCAAAGCCGGAAAAACGAAGCGCGGTTAGCCGGACTCGAATAGCGTTATCTCATAAACACTGATCCGTAATCTCCAACCACACACGCCAATCCGAAGGTGCAGATTCGGAAAACCTCTGAAAACATACTTTCCAACTAGGAGAAAATTCTCCAAATTTAAGTGGGTTATTGGTGAATCACTCTCTGAAGATTAAATCTGAATTTTTATTATTTGACGGGAAAGTGGTGGTGGTGAGGTGTTGCATTGTTTCGTTTATGTTATTGCCATTCACAGAACTGAAATAGGGATTGAAACCGTTAGTTCCTTAAGAGATTTAGTAATTTAGCGTTAGATAAAATCGTCATCACTTTCGTTCATTCATATCATATTTAGCGTATTAAAATGCACCACTGATGTTACGCCAAAGTCGATACCCATTTGTGATTGTTGTTGGAAGTGTTAGGAATCCACATTTCTAACAGCTCCAAGAAAACAATTCGAAAGGATTTTACAACTGACAATGTTTCAAAGTTCCCGATGCTATTTACGATAGTGCTTACATGTATTTTCAAAAGTACTTTATTTGAAGTATATTTCAGAATCTTTAATGTTCGGGATTAAACATTATAAGGACCATTGGTGAAGTTACGTTAATTTTGAAGGAGTACCAGCCTTTTTAGCTGCTTTTGCAGATAAACTTGTAAGAAATGTCTTGACCAGGGTTGGCGACCAGCTCATAACTGTAAATTTACCGAGTTTTCAGCCTTATTCACTTCAGTAGCAAGCCGTCTCCTTAATTTGTACTAACTTAATTTAGGCATATATTAGGTGATTGCTTGTATGCCCATAACTGGAATTCTCTCTTAAAACTGTCATTCAAAGAAAAGAATGGGTGGTGTGATTGTACATAAGTACACACAATCTCTCCCCTTCCCCTCTTTTATAACAGTATCACCACGAAAGGTTGGAAATCCATAGCACTTTAATACCGTCTGTTTGGATTTACAGATACATGATCCAAATCCTGCTCTAGAAATTAGACGTAACTTTTTCAATCCATTCCGGGTCTCAAATACACACAGTGGTGGTCTCCTGCGAAGCGATGAAAATCATAATAAAAAAAAGCTTTCTTAGACATCCATAGTGGGATTCCACAGTATATCTCCAGTTTAGTTTGAAATTGCAGATACTGTCTACCTGTTTGTTATTTTGGTGTTGGGAAGAAGCATCTAAGACTATGTCTGTTAACAACGTATATCTGTATGTTCTTCGAGCTTGCGGGATGAAGCATGCAAATTTTCAGGAGGGAAGAAGAAAAAAAAAAAAAAACCTTCCGCTCCGTATGAGAAGTCTTCTCCAATATCCTGGCCGATAAATGTTAGTCATGTGTAGTTGTTTTGTGGCCTTATGTGTCCTCTTTGCATCGAATATGATGCGAAATGGAGAAGATGCCTTAAGATTTACTGAGTTTCCAGTGAGCGAACCAAATATCACTTGTTTTGGTCAACCACTCCTCTAAGCTTCATTAAAAATTTGTTTGCAATTTTCTAAGGTATTTATTAGCATTATTATTACTAATACTGTACATTATTATTTGTATAAATTAATTAAATAGGCTTTTATCCAACCTGTCTCTAAAAATGTAGATAAATCAGCCTTCATGCTGTCGTCCCATTGTCCTCACCTCAGTACTTGAATAGGTGATGGGGAGAGTCATCAACAGCCTTCTTCACTACTCATTTCTTCCTTCTATACATTAATGACCTCTACCTTCAAATCCTATCCATAATTTTGTTGATGACAATATTCTGCATTCCTCTTCATTTGTGAAATCTTGTAGTGATGAAATGATTCAAGCTTCACGATCTTCCAAAGCCCATGTTGTAACCACTGATCTCCTCACAATTCTCAAGTGCAGTGGAGATAATCTAGTGAATTTCAGTGATATATAAACAAATCTCATCCTATTACCTGAAGAAAGATCTCACAAACTCCACATAATGTTCTGATACCCAATCAAGATCATTTATCCTCTTCGCAAGTTGAACTTCACATCTAGCTTATCCTGGCTTAAACGTATTACACCTGTGAAAACTTTCTACACACACACACACACACACACACACACACATATATATATATATATATATATAAAAGTAAATATAAAAAAGGTTTTTTTTTTTAATTTTTATTTTTTTATGTGTTGTTCTGTTCTGATATGTCCTTGTTTAAAGCTTTCGATTCTGTTTTATTATTTAATTTTAAGATTTATTTTTCGGCTTTATGAAGACGTTTATTTATGAATTTTATGAGAAAAACTGCAAAGTATACTCTATTTGATCACAAAAGAAACGAAGAAATTATGAATGAATTAAACCAGGAATCAGTAATAGAAAAAATTAAAAAATATAAACATAAATGGATGGAACACGTTCAAAGAATGAAAACAGAAAGATCATCAAAACAAGCCTTAAAGTACAAGCCATTAGGAAAAAGAAAACCAGGACGTCCTCTTAAAAGATTCAACGATGACTTCTATAGCATGACGACTTCAGAAATCATCATTAAAATTTGGAGTTTCACTTCTTATATACTGTATTCATATTTCATTGATTGTTTATTTATTTTTTATATTTTTTATGAAACTCTTTAAAGGATTAGTGTTTTAAACTGCAATTGTATTTCTTTGGAATTGTTTGCAACTATTTATTATCTTCTTAAAGCATTTCGGTGACAACTTCTGTGAATCCCTCTTTTCCCCTCATTAAACTGATCTACATTCTATTTTTTTATATACATATAAGCAATCTATTATGCCCTTCTGAGACATATACGTCATTATTGTCGGCGCCTCTCGTTCGCGCCTGTTGGCGACAAGTTCCTGCAGCAGTCATCCCTATACTTGCACCACCTTTTTGAATTAGTTCCTACGTCTATTGTCCCCCCTCCCCAAAGCTTTCATATACTACTGTTATAATTATCTATTTACTATTACTATGGATAATACTACTTGAGGAACTTTTAAGCACGATTTTCAATTTAGTTTTCTCCGTGAATGCGCGGTAGATTATAAATTAAACTCAAAAACAAGTAAGTTTACTACACCTCTCGAAAGTTAAATTTAATTCCATGATATTCTAATAAAACGGTAATTTATATTTCTACCATTAAAATAATCTTATACTTCAGATGAGCAATACTCGTTTGAATATATATTTTGCTTTTTATATAACAGGAATATCTTGTTTACAAAGTTATGTGATAATCATATTCTTCCGTAATTTTGAATTTGCGACACGCACGTGAACTAACAGTCGCCAGTCGATTTGAGCATGTCTCGCCATAGCCACAGAACAAACAGATCGATACGCGCGATAAACTAGCTCTTTGGTACTCACGAGGGACTGTTTCAAGAGTATTAAATTACTTGAATATGAAAGAGAAGTGAGTTGGTTACCTGGGTAACAGTAAGCTGCTGCATTTGGGAGGAATGCTAAGGCGTTCACAATTAATGAAATTTGCATTGCATTGAAATAATGAATATTTGAAACCTTTTTCTATGAAATAAACAAGATTTAAGAAGCGGAAAATCACAAAAGATATGGCTGTTAAAATATGTTTATTTATGCTATTAAAATTTTGCCACCAGTTGGTAACAGTATCGTGCCCTACTGACCTGGGAAGCAATAAAGTACATAGATATTTTAATTAGGAAAGGTTACATGCTGGACTACGGAACCAGAAATTATGACAAACTCAAGAGGATACTATTGTTCGATCCCAGGTATCAGTTACTGAATGTGAAGAATATCAGCGGTGCATGAGCAACTTTGAAAAAATGTTTTAATATTGCATCTGAATATCCCTAGAGTGTCACGAAGAACAAAAGGGTGGGAATGAAATGGATGTGTAACCTTATTAAGCAGAAGATCCATGAGAATATGAGGAAGAATATCGCGAGAATAAGAATGAGAGGAGGTATAAACTATATAAAGAGCTGGCAAAAGAAATTCGCTTTACAGACTTTAGGTAACCCCAAAGAATTTTATCATTATGCTGCATACTAGTAAAAGAAAGAATGAATGTTGAAAAATAACTTTATCACTGAATGCAAACGGTACTCTATTTTTTGATTATCTTATTGAGTTGTTTCATGTTGTATCTTATCAAATGACTAAGCAAAATCCAGGATCATTAGTATAGCAATCCCTCGATTAATGCGCCCCCGATTAGTGCGTCATTATTTTTTTCGATACCCAAATTCGATTAGTGCGCCTCTAAAATTATCTTAAAAATAAATGTCACCGATTTAAAAAATTTTCGATCTATACATTTTTTATAGCTAACTATTTAAAAAAATCACTCACCAGGATGAAATAATTTAGTTACCGATTTGAAACATTTTACAAAGTTATTTTTTTATTGGCATGCTACACTATTTCCATGTACACTATGTTCCAAATTTACCGCCAAAATTTATGTCGTCTGTTTTACATAGCAGTTTGCTGATCATATCTCGTGCAATTGTTTTCCATACTTTTTTATTTTAAATTATTTTCCTAACCTTTAATCATGAATAAAAGAATTAGTGAGCAAAAAATAGAAGTGTGAAAATGATTCGAAAAGTAATCTGATTGGAAGAAAAACTTGAAATAATAAAGAAAAATGAACAAGGCGAGTCCAGAGCAAAGATAGGACAAGAACACAAAAATGGGCGAATCAACTGCTGAATACAAAGAGAAAGGTAAGGCTGCTTCAAGTTCATCGTGCATGAATTCGAAATCAAAGTATTATAATGATTGAATTAGAGAGACTTCTTTTTACATGGATCGAAGATTGTAACCAAAAACGGATCCCGATAAACACTGGCCTTATTAAACCAAAAGCATTGTCTCTTTGTAACCTGGAAAGAAAGGGCTATCAATGATGGAAAAGAAGAAGAATTCCACGTTAGTGCTGGGTGATTTGAGCGTTTCAAAAAGAGAAATAGCCTACATAATGTTCTAATCACAGGCGAAGCTGCAAGTGCAGATAAGGAGATATTCAGAGATTTTGAAGAAAATTGTGTAAGAAGGGGACTATTGTGATCAACAAATATTTAATGTCGATGAAACCGGCCTTTTTTTGGAAGCGAATGCCTTCCAAGACTTCTAGCCAAATCAGAGAAATCTCAGCCTGGTTATAAAGTCGCAAAGTCGAATGAAATTACTAAATTACTGCTAGCAATATGCGAGCCGTTTAGAAGCACATTCTTTCACGTTGTGAAATGATTTTAGAGGCTTTTCAAATGAATCTAAGTTAAGTAAATCTCATTCTGAGAAGTTTAGTGATTCCGACCTGCTAAATTTAGTTGCATAGCGGGAAGATTCTCGAAGAATATGAAGAAAATTTAATCACTGATAAGCCCAAAGATGTTTCACAGAAAAATTTGAAAATAATTTTCGTACAATCGAAGTTTTTAAGCAGCAATGCTTAGAGACTGACCCTGCTGAAGAGAGAACCAGTAAACTTTGCAGAAGAGGCAATCGGGCCATACCGTCAGTTGTATGAAAAAAAGAAACAGAACCCGCCAAGCCACGTTAGCTCAATTCTTTGTTAAGAGGCAGAATAATAAATTTATATTCTGAATATGTTTTATTATCTTTCAGCTTCATGATTTTCCTTTAACGCCCTGAAACATACCCGAATTCTTTAATAAAAAAATTAAGGGTCAAAAAAAAAAAAATCTAAGGAACTAATTATACTTTTTCCCATAGGTTATTATATTCGATTAGTGCGTTTTCGATTAATGCGCCTGTTTTAAAGAATGCATTAGGCGCATTAATCGAGGGATTGCTGTATATCCATTTCCTTTATCCAACTCAGCCGTAACTCATCATCATCAAATTCCTGATATGTACCCACAGGATATGATAATACGAGTTAAAACAAATTTTTTCATATCTTTTTTGGTTAATGAATAAAAAAAAAAAAAAAGCACTGAAACGTGTAAGTGCTTTTGAGATATTTCTTCTCTCTGAAGTAATTTTGTGGATGTATTCCCTGTACGAAAATCTGATAATTTAACTTAGAGGTACTTCTACTTGACTGTAGTTAGCTTTACTGTAAAGTAAATCCATCAAAGGAGCAAGGTATAGTGAATGATAATACAATGTCTGCAAATGACTTCAGTAAGTTTTTAAATTACCATCCAATTTCACCGTAACGAAGATGTACACACTCGAATTCAAAACGTTACCTTATAAATTAAAGTACTTATGTGTCTTTTAAAAAGATCAATTTTTGCTCAGAGGTTTTACATTTTTCTGCTCTTACTCCGATTTCTAAATGCTTAAACAGCAGAAATAACTTAATTACAGAAATTTTACGCAACGTCATAGATACATACATTGTATTGTATTACGTTGTTTGTAGAGTACAGTGTTTGTCTGTATGGGAAACGTCTTCAAGAACCAACAAACTGAAAATTTTCGAAGTCGAATTTCTGGAAAATTTTGTTAGAAAAAAAAATTAATTAACCGTTATGAAATTCTTGTCTTTTCAAATTACATTGTTTAATCATTTAAAATAATGAAGCAATTTAAACATTTTTTTATTATTTTATAAGAAATATATTTTATAAGAAATATTCGACGACTGCTTTCCAAAAGCAGTCGTCGTAGTGTCATCTTTATTCAAGTATGGTAATTCAGTTATTCAAAAAATCGGGACTGAGATCAAGTTATCCGATTTTTCTACATGGAATATTATTGCATCTTCATAATTACATTAGAGAGAGAAGAAATATCTCAAAAGAAACGTGCCTTATTTGAATCTGTTTAGAGCAAGGGTGTCGATTAATATTTCCATTCACTTATGTATGCTGGCCATGTCGTGTTTGTACATCGTAATATTATTTCGCAATCACGCTATTCTTAGTGTTGTTATTTTTATCCCCCCCAAGTTTATTAATCTTATCTATTAAGTGTCATGATTCTTAGTTTTTATATATGCTAGATTCCCTTTCAAGTTCTTCTGTTCATATTTATTTACACGCCTTTGTGAAACTAGATGTAATATGAAGAGGAGTGGGGGGTAAAACTTGAACAAGGTTCGCTTGTCGGAATGGAAAACTGGGTTTTAATGCTGTCGATTTTTGGATGAAATTTCTTTGGTTTTTATTTCCAGGAATATTTTGCGATCTCTTCATTGGCGTGTATTTCTTTGCTAACTGCAATCCATAGGGCTCCAGTCTGATAATTAATTTGAGTCATATTATGTTGTTATATCTTGTAATGTGTCCAGCTCTTCTCCATTTTGAATGTCCTATACACGTGCTTGATGTTATCAAACAGAAGGGTATCCTGTCTCTAATCGTTTACACCAAACATTATTTTTCGCTCTTTTCTGGATAACCTACAACGCACTTTTAGTTAAATTCCAGGTTTTACTGACATATGTAATTGCATCTAAGACATATCGATTCGAAAACTTTCCTCTTAAACACTAATGGGAATGTTGCATTCGATATCTTTCATTTCCCAAAATTCATTCAACCAAGTTGTATCCTTTCTATTAGTTCATTTTTAATTTTCACGATTCGCTTCAGAAACATATGAATCTACTCTCTCCACTTTACAGTATAATTGTTTTTAGTGTTAAATTATCATTCAGCAGTTCTTTTTTTGTTTTAAATTTATCTCCAATTCGATGTGTCCGGATACTTAAACTAATTTTCCTTAATTTTATTTATAGGTCTTCTGTTCAGAGAACTTTATCAGCAAAACACACAGATGAGTCAGAATACCGTTGATTTTCAAGTTTCATAAAAAACTTCGTCTAAGGCACATGTAAAATTTTGGAGATATCGTAGCTCTTTGTTTTATTCTCTTATTTATCATTAATTATCTCATGCAGTTTAATGGCAGAGGTGACACGAGTGTGTGTCACGTCACAACACACACATTTCGAGGTTTTTACTTATGTCTTCTGAATCTTGTTTTAATAATGCATCACTAGAATTAGCGAATTCTAGAATCGCTCTTAAAACCAGGTATTAAAGTCAATAATTACTTTTTTTTTTCCTGATGTTTTTTTCGGTTTTTGAGTTACATACAGCAAAAAACATTAATTGATAAGAAGATCAGCTAATTAGTCGTATCTTGCGATACGACTAATTAGTGCTGCTCTACCAGAGAGTAAGTTTTTATATAAACCAATTGCGTCAGATAAGACTCGCCTAAGAACCTGAGGACTGCATGTCTAATAAAGATAAGGCTATGAAAAAATAGCTCAGATATACTGCTGTAAATGACAAATTATTTTACAAAAAGGTGTATAGGGCGAAAGCCCGAAAAGTATATTTAAATATCTCTTGACTGAAACATTTACTATGCAAAGTGATTTCGTCCAGAAATAACATTGCTTGTTAATGTAGTGAATTAGGAAATAAGACCTGCTATCAACTGCACTTAAAACTAAGTGCTACTCTTTCTTGCTTCAATCGATAAATGAAATGTTCAGTATTACTTGCAGTGAATTGTTTTCATCTTTTATACATGCACTCATTTCTGTAATATTTCTGATTGTTAAAATTCAGTTTATCTTAGAAGTTTTATTTACAAGAGACTTGGTAAAGTAGCACCTGTTGACTTCGCTGTTTCACTCACTAGGCTTTATATCTTCATGAATTCATTTGCATACAATTAAATCTCGCTACAAAAAATAATAATAAAAATAAATTAATTAAAAATATCAGCTTATGTTAATTTTTTTCCTTATTTCGTCACGTAGGGAAAACTGTCTATCACTTTGGGTTTTGATGATGTAATGCTTTTTTTTTTAAAAAAAACTTATACTTGGCTAACACACACACACACACACACACACACACACACACACACACACACACACACACACACACACACACACACACACACACACACACACACACACACACACACACACACACACACACACACACAGGAACTGGTGTGTCTGATCGCATACAAAAAATTGGAACATTTCTTTCCAACCAAAAGAAATGCTTGATTATTCTGATTGCAGCGCGGAGGTTTCTTTACTGAATTTACTTGCGCAATCCATGCACAATTTTATTGCTCACATTTAGCAACTACTTGAAAGCCTTTCTGTTAACTTCAGATTAGCTGAACTGTTGTTCTTTTTTTTTACTCCGTATGACAGGCAAACCTTCCAGGAGAACACACGGAATTATGACATAATAGACCGGCTTCATAGCCTCAGGTGCTTTGGCTGTAATTCAAAACATCCAAACTCTTCATTCATTGTTTATGTCTTGCCTTATGAAAAGGTTTCCTCTATACATGCTCCGAAGACGTATATAAGTCTTCGGAAATTCAGCTGCACTGTTAATTTAGCACCATTCCGTGGTGACTGAAGTTCATACATATTTTACATATTTAAGACAGCAATATTTTTTTTTTTTTTAACAGAAGTGTTTTTCGTTCATAGATATAGTTGTGTAATAAATCTAGAAGACTGTCTGAAATGATATAGTTTCTCAATTAATTTTAGAAATTAATTGAGAAATTTCTCAATTAATTTCTTAATGTCGTTATTTACGTTTAATGGACTTTGATCATGATTTTTTAAAGTAATGAAATACTTTTTTTTAATAATCGGATTTGCATGTTTTTTGTGTATAAAAAATCCTGATCATATACTGCTCAGACTGTAATAGTTAACCTTTTTAAATTCTTCATTGTTGTATACTCACTCTCAAAGACGTGACTGAGCATTCTTTAGGGTCCAAGACTAAGAAATACTACAGTATCCAAATGCACGCTTTGGAACTGGTTTGCAGACAGACTTCGTCTACTGATGCGTCAAAATAATGCTTGATATTTTTGACCAAGGAAATTGTAATTGTGGATAATATAACCACATGAGAGCTTAATATAAAACCATCTGGTTGTTCAGATCTCGAGAGATTTTATTTATTTAGCGATAAATAAAATTGTTTATGACAAATTGAGATAGTTCAGTGTTACGGGAAATGCACTTTTTACTTGAAATTCTGAAAACAACTTCCCTTGTTGATGTCCGTACTAATTTTTGCAACACCGTTATAATTCTTTCTGAATGTAGTTGGCTTATTTTCATTTATTATTCTGCATAAAATAGTTAGTTTCATTGAATAGCACACACACACAATCAATACCACAAGCATGAAAGGTCATAATTTCGTGTGTAGGGATAATGCGTACACTTTACTTCAAGTAAAGCACTAGTAGAGGAAACCTACTCAGCGTAACACAAGCTTGTTTGAACGGCACTTGAATAGGGTGATAAATTTTGATCTGTCCCTTTTCCCACTCCCTTCCTTCCTGCTTTCCTCCAAGCGCGATTAACCCTCCAGTTTGAAACGATGTCTCTTCCGGAAATTTCCGCATAGACGCTGAGTAACCCATGCCGTAGTAGTAGTGACGAAACTTTCGTTTCGTTTCCAAACAGTTGGTCTGCGTCATTACTCTTAACTGACCTCAATGTAGGGTGACGCAATCACATATTACAGATTGTCCTGCTGTTATTTTCATTGTGTTTTATACTATATCGGCTAGGCCTTTGTATTTAACTATGATTGATCGGTATTTGACTATATATGTACGGTGTATTACTATGCTGTATAAATAAGAATTATTACACTAATTTATAAAATTATATGGACATTGAAATGAGAATATCTTTTTTTGGGGGGGGGGGATGGTGGATGTTCCTGCCTAAATCTATCAAAATAAATCAGTTTACAAAATGTTGACAAGAAAATTTTTGTCTTGAAGGAGTTGGTAGGGCTACCCATAGTAGCCTCACCAACTCCTTCAAGACAAAATATATTATAGATATAATATTATAAAGTTTTAGAAGGAAACATTCATATTCCTGTCTTCAGATGAGATGTTATCACATGAAGCTGTATAAGTGGTCTGTCTACTCGGGACATTAGTAGAAGGCTGCAGCAACCTAATCAAGAAATAAACGCTCAACTATTCTAAACGCCATCACAAAGGACTAAAATGTAATAAGGAAATGAAAATACCCCTTGGTCCTTCTTAAAAGTAATCAGAAGGAAATCCATTTTAAGAGTCGACAAGGATTTGTCATGGGTAGGTATAGCTCTTGCTATTTCGTTTTTTATAGAAGGGTGGCCATATGCATGCGCCATATTATACTGTTGCGATGGTTTGGGACAAATGATGCAGAAAAACTGAACTCCAGAATCGTGATTTCAATCTAGTAATTCCAACCACAAATGAGCGGTTGGAGAATCTGTGATACTTCACTGCCATGTTCTGGTAGTTTAAAAGCAAGAACCTCTTGTAATTCTTGAGAAACATTGCATAAGAAAAACTGTTCCAAAAAAAAAAAAAAAGTGTAAATGGAATCAAACAGGAGAAGTTGGTTTGGTTGTAATTTGACTGATTGGATGTTGATTAGCAGCTGCTTACATTCCTACAGATATAGAGAAAAGCGGAGGAATGAGTGAAACCAGATCAATAGGACATCACCATGGAACACACAGGAATAAAAAAACATATGACAGATTGACGTCTATGAGAAACTGGTTGAAACGAGCTTGTGAGAGGATATCAGTGAAATGATTTGCTTTTGTTTCATCAGTACAAATCTGAGAACAGTATTCTGATGTCGAGCGGACTCGAATAAATTTAAAAGTTGTACGGGCGCAAAGGATTGGTTTGAAAGGTAAAGGACATCATGATTCTTGGAAGATGAGTAGGCTAAAGTGTGATGCTTATATGCCCACGATAGGCTGTTCATAAAGTGTACTAGCTCAAGAAGGGAAATTTGAACTTATTGGAGATCTCAGTTTTCTATGAGAAATAAGACAGGACTTTACGTTTAAGCAACATTGAAGCATACTCGATTATTTTCCAACGTCATTCTACATTGCGCATGGAAGTTCTTGAAGCTTGAATCATTTTAGCATAAGGTTTGTCAAATGAAAAAGAGGAATGGAGTGTGCAATCATTAACAAAGCTATGGGTATGATTTATGGTGCCCGTCCCGAGGAGGTTGTTTATATTTATTAGGAATAATTCCTAATAAATATAAAAAATATATAAATATTTATATAAAATATTTATATATTTTATATAAATATCTATTATATAAAATATATAAAAAATGTTTATATTAGGAATCCATTATCAATATTCCTGATTCACGCTCAGACCTACACTTTTTACCGTGTAAACATTTCGAACCGAAATCCTACGGAATAGATTGGTTACTCCTTATTCCTGGAGGTGTCCTATGTCTATAGAAACGTGTGTATTCAGGGGGCCTGCTTGCGGGAGGAAACACCCCAGATAAACTGGGGAGAAAAACCCTGCGGTCCACGCCCAAGACCGGCTAACTTAGCTATGTCTGAGAAAGATCCTTCAGCTCCTCACGTCAGCGACGGGAATTGAACGCAGGTCACTCCCTTCCCAGGCATATAGTTGCGGAACGCATAACCACTCGGCTAACCTCGTGAACATTATCAATATAGAAAACAATTTATACTTTGTATGTGGTCGGAATCGGTTCAGTGATGAGATTTATACAGACTTGCAAGGGAAGCAAACCTCCCCCCTCAATTGAAATCCCTTTTTAGTTTTATTCGATTGTTTTCTGAAGATGTCAAGCAATGTCAGAAACAACATTATTGCAAAAACAACTGTATTGCAAATTTTAGTAGAAGTAAGTTGAGAGATGTCACTTGTAGAGGTTTCTTATCGCTTATAATCCTTCATTTTTGTCTTATTTGGCTCAATTTCTCAGGGGAGCATAAACATTAAGGAATAACTATATTTCAAATTTGATCAAAACTGGTTGAATGATGTGAACCGTAGAGATGTCTGCGGAGGAGATATATAACAAAAAAAGTAACATTTCTTCAGTTTTACTATTTTCAAAGTACTCTTGTTTATTAATTTGGTTTACAGTTTTAAATTTTGCAGATCGTGGCCCATTGAATAGCTCTTTCAAATGAAAGTTTGAAATTAATAATATTCAACTTGAAACCGGAATTGCATTAGGGCGACTTATTATTGCAATAAAAGTCGTCAGTGACTCGTACTTGGCTTAATAGTCCTTCCACTCTTGATCATATCGCATCACTCGATTTCAGAATATTCGAACCAGTCTATCCAAAATCAAATTCTCCATCCCAGAGATAACATATGGGCTTTAGCCGCATCATTCATAGCATTACTATGACAGATGCAGCTAAATCTTCCGGACACTGATTTAGAACTCTGCTCGCGTGCGGGGAAAAACAAAACAAAACAAAACAAAAAAACACTTACTTTGAGGCATTACAAATTCTCTTTCTCATTCTCTTAATGTCCGTATTAATTTCCCAGCTAATCAGCTGGGAAATTATTTGCATTAACTGAGTACAGAAACAGGCAGAATCATGAAATTGGTTTACAGTTTTAAATTTTGCAGATCGTGGCCCATTGAATAGCTCTTTCAAATGAAAGTTTGAAATTAATAATATTCAACTTGAAACCGGAATTGCATTAGGGCGACTTATTATTGCAATAAAAGTCGTCAGTGACTCGTACTTGGCTTAATAGTCCTTCCACTCTTGATCATATCGCATCACTCGATTTCAGAATATTCGAACCAGTCTATCCAAAATCAAATTCTCCATCCCAGAGATAACATATGGGCTTTAGCCGCATCATTCATAGCATTACTATGACAGATGCAGCTAAATCTTCCGGACACTGATTTAGAACTCTGCTCGCGTGCGGGGAAAAACAAAACAAAACAAAACAAAAAAACACTTACTTTGAGGCATTACAAATTCTCTTTCTCATTCTCTTAATGTCCGTATTAATTTCCCAGCTAATCAGCTGGGAAATTATTTGCATTAACTGAGTACAGAAACAGGCAGAATCAATCTCATTAACATCTGTATGCTTTCATCTAGTTCCTTCCTCCACGTCATCTCCACATCATTCTGTCACCGACTAGAGGATCTCACTTTTTTCATTTTCATCCCGAGTTCGTCTATGTTTCGCACAGGCAAATAGGGTTTATTTCCTGGAAAATCGAGTCCTAACCATGGAACAAACTTTTTCGGGTAATAATTGGTCTACCTGGGTTAAGCACCACGTATGGTATCAGTTGCTTATCTTTATTCTGTTATGTGCGTATGATATCAGCTGTCAGTGATGGCTAAGGGAGTCCGGCTACCCTGTCAATCTCCCAAAAAGTTAATTAGGGCTGAATGAAGTCAAGAAGTTTGACTCTGTTAGCAAATATCTCAATAATATCATATGCTTATGGTGAACGACGAGGTGATGCTGGATGGAGATATTTCCGTATGTGTAAAATACAAAGTTATCAACAGTGAACTGGTTGTAGTGAAATGCTGTGTATTCGTTTCCAATTCTTCGCGACCTTGTGAAACTAGTTATCTATCGGTCTCTTGTTTCTTCCTACAACAGCTCTCATTTCATATTAGTAAGTTCCTTTATGTTGTCATCCAACTATTTCACTGTCTTCCTGTCCTTCTCTTCAGCCATCTCTAACATAGTTGCTTTTTCAAATAATTCATCACAATAACAGGCTAGGATCAATAAAAAAACAATGCGACAGATTTTATCAAAGGGAAAATAAACAAACAAAAAAATATAGCACATAATTTAACATAGCATATAACACACAGAATATGGGATTGGAACATAATCTATTGACTTGGATCAGGGGATGGTTAACAAACAGATATCAAAAAGTAGTATACAGTGGGTGTGAATCTGCCAGATTTAAGGTAACCAGTGATGCACATCAGGGTTCAGTCCTTGGGCCATTATTGTTCAATCTATACATTAATGACTTCAAGCAGGGTCTATCATCAGATTTGCAATTGTTTGCTGATGATGCGAAGATAGGCAGGGCAATCAGGGATGCTACTGATATTCAGCAATTACAAAATGATTTGAATAGTCTGGAAATCTGGGCAAACGAAAATGGCTGTCAGTAAGTCAATGTTAGTAAGTGTAAAGTTATGCACTTTGGCGTTATTAGAGATCCAGCGCCATATTATATTATCGGGGTTATGCTACAAGAAACTGAAGAGGCAAGGGATCTTGGTGTGTTGGTGGATAAGAATTTAAAGTTCAAAGGTCACATAGAAAAAGTTGCAAATACAACTCAGAGGATAATTTCTATACTGAAGCGAACCTTGACATGTAAGGATAAGGAAGTAATTTTGCCTCTTTATAAGACCACACTTGAATTACTGTGCGCAGATTTGGTCTCCCGGATTTCAAGGGGATAAAGAAGCTGTGGAAAGGCTGCAAAGAAGAGTTACAAAGATTATATCCGGATTATGGGATTTAGTTTATGAGGACAGATTGCGAGTATGTGGATTACCGACTCTGGTTAACAGGAGAAAGAGGGGTGATATGATAGAGGCCTTTAAACTTTTGAATGGGTGTTATAGCATTTCAAATGATGAAATTTTTCGTTATATGAAAGGCGGTGAGAGAACACGGGGGCATCCATGGAAGTTAAGGTTGTTCTCATTCAAGAAAGGGATAAGAGCTAGGTTTTTCTCTCAGAGAGCAATGAGTGAGTGGAATAATTTGCCCTTAGGGGTAGTGAGTGCATCTAGTATAAATGAATTTAAGGGAAGGTATGATAGCTGATTTGGGTAATTTACAGCCTCCCTCGATGAGTTCTTGACTCCCTGGAAGTCTCAGATAATAATAATAATGTAGCTTATAGTAAAAGTTTTATGCTATACACTATTAGTTTTTGTGTATGTTTATGTAAAATCATTAGCGTCAATTTAAATACTAATACAAAAAAAATTTTACAATTTTTTATAAATGAAAAACCTCCACAGCAGAGTCACTAATGGGCTTGGAAGTTTTCTTGAAGAGACCGTTTGCATCTCATCTCGAAGAATCTTTCTGATGACTTTTCAAATGACAGTCAGTAGCTGGACTCACACGAAGATGGCTGGATTTTTCATCCAAGACAGGCAGGCGATAGAATACATGCATTTAGCAGATACAGCAGAATAAACAGATAAGATTAACCACTTTAATCAGCAACGATATAATGTTGACCATGAAAGGCCATTGGGACTAACATGTTGATAAAGGGGTAAGATGAGATATTATTGAAAACTGTACTAATATAATCCACTTCTTCGTAACAAGCGCTCCTTCCAAATACTTGGTAACTCAAACCCTAACCTCGTCCAAGTTTCTTAATTCTGGATCAATTTTCACTCAGCCATTTTCAATCTTGTCTTCTGACATTACACGGATACCAAATGAAACTACCTCTGTGACTTTTCGATGGTTCTACTGTTTGCGTTCTCTAGTTTCAAACACTTGCTCAGTAACAAATGATTCTGACTGGAGTGAAGAAGGCCTTCATCCCTATTAGATTCAAAAACACCGGATCATTAACTAATCCATGGTTCCACGAGGACTGCGCTAAGATTTTGAAGCGGAACTTAGCATATAACAAGTGGCTCTAGACACAAATAGCGTCGTGCTCAGCTTATATTGCAGCTCACAACTGAAAAAAAAAAAAAAACACCATTGTAACCTCACAAAGAAATTTGAATCAGATGGCAGTGAGATCTAATTTTTTGTGAAGAACATTAGGCGCCACTTTTATCCATTCATGTTTACACTGCTCTCGCCTCCAGTTGATGTCATTGTACATCACCGAAAGATAAGCTGACTTAGTGACTTCATTCTTTTCCTCCAACTCTTCCATATGATCGAGTCAAAGAATTCTCCATTTCATCAGCACTGATCAGCACTGCTCATCCTATGCCATTCCTAGTATTTTGTCAAAAAGAAAATTATCTCGAACACCCAAATCATCTAGGATGGATGGTATTTACCTGTCGGATGATATTGTGCTAAGAAGTAGTGATCCAGAACCAACACTGGTCCCATATCTCTTCAATACATATTCTGTTCGACTAGCATTCACCCTACACATTGGAAACAAGTCTCCATTTAGACCCTTACAAAAGAAGACGTTAAAAGTCAGACAGTACATTACAGTATGTCCCATTGCTATTTCAGAAACCATGGAGGTCAACAGTTTTTTTTTTTTTTTTGTCAACTGGCTCCAGCGAATTAATTACCAGTAATATGAATTATTCCACTTATCCACAGCTGCTCGAGCCTTAGCTACACCTTTGGACCCAAGCTGTTCAAAGGGTTGAAGAAACGCATGTGCTTGCTTTTGACGTTTAGAGTGCATTTGATTGGGTCTAATAGGTAGACCTGCTCAGCAAAATATCATTCTATGGTCTGCATTCAACACTTTGAAATGAGTCGCCAGCGCTCTTTACTCTCGCCCGTTGTCTTTCTCTTGTAAATAATCTTATCCTATTGACTCGAAATCCTATTCATAGTTTTGCTGACAACGGTACATACCGACCACCACCACCATCATTCTTCTTCTTCTTCCTGAATTTGACACATCTTATAGTGTCCGATCATTAGAAGCTTCAGTCCTGGACATTGATTATGGAAGCCTTTGAAGGCCTTCTTGCTGTTTTTCATTCTGACATTCTAAATGAAAAAGTACACTTTTTTTTTAAAATTTTTTTTATAGAGCTGAGGAGGCTGTTATTCGGTTTTTGTGTGAAAGGCTATGGTGTTTACTTTTTGATAATGCTCGAATCTCCAAACTTGATCAAATTTGCCTTCTCTTTTTAAGTAACGTATATCTCTAGCCTTTGCTGACACACACACACACACACACACACACACACACACACACACACACACACACACACACACACACACACACACACACACACACACACACACACACACACACACACACACACACACACACACACACACACACACACACACACACACACACACACACACACACACACAATCTCACTTATCCATTTCTAATACTGTATAAATCCCAAATCTGCCCATCCATGGAATACTGCTCACAAATATGGAATGGTACATCCAATAACTTCAAGAGCTCGATGTTGCGTATAAGAGGGCATTCCGATTAATCGATGACCTACCTCTCGCAGATTCACTCCAATCGTGTATAAACTCACTTTCTTCTTTATGTATCTTATATAACACTTTCATGGACATTGTCTTGCAGAAATGAACAGTTTCATTCGCCATCTTTCTGTCTTCAAAGACTGCAATAGGTAGCTGTTATTACGTCTATTTATCGTTCCAAATTCACCGAACCTAACTTATTTTCTTCCTTCTTTCATCAGTTTCTGTTCTTTGGAATATTCTCTAACATCCTATCTTCCCCAGACCTTCAGCTGTTCAAGAAACACTTCAACCGATTATTTTTTCTTACACTCATATACACACTCAGCACTGATCAGCTATAACTCTTGTGATCTTTCATGTGTGGGTTGGATACATAACAACTCACCACACTAGTTGCAAAACCTATAACACGATAATACTGCGAATGTAGGCCAATGGTAAGGATAAAGAAGGAACCTGTTAATGTTTTCTTTAAGAGTTAGAATGAAAGAAAGAGGAGTGAGATGAATTGTTTTAGTTAGCTGAAACTAAACTGAATGGATGATTACTAAGAGCTTGCATTTTTATACTCGTATTGGAGAAATTATGCAGTTCGGTGGAGATGAAAACGTCCCATGAAATATATACCTATGAAAGTGCCGATCGAAAAAAAAAAAAAAAAAAAAAAACAGAAGACAACTACGAAAATGTAATTGGAATAGAAGTCTCATCGAAATAATGAACTAAGCATATGCTCCCTTCCGCATAGCATTAAGCCTTGTTTGGAAGGTTTCGTGGTTTTGTCCCAAAATTGGTATCCTTTTATGAACGAAATAGATGATATATATATTATATATGTCTTTTACGTTCATAAAAGGATGCCAATTTTGGGACAAACAAAACAACTTACGAGGAGAGGGAAAGAAATTTGTTTGCAAAGTATAAATAACTAACCAATAATAAACAGTCACTATTAGGAGAAGCTAATCCAATGAAATAATAATGTTGAAATAATGTTAAAATTTGTTTGCAAAGTATAAATAACTAACCAATAATAAACAGTCACTATTAGGAGAAGCTAATCCAATGAACTAATAATTGTGATTCATTTAGGTGTGGCAGGAGTACGAGTACTTGCGGTTTGATGGAAGCAGCAAATCATCTCGCAAAATTTGTTGTGCATGTTATGAATTTCTCTGGTTTATGAATATTTCGCTTCGTTTTCTAAGAATTTCCTTTTGTTTACCGAGACTCAGTATATATTTTACACAATAATAGGATACATAATATACGATCATTATCGGAATTATCCACACTTTCGGGAATCCTACATTCGTTATTTATTTATTTGGTGTCAGCGGCTCTTCTGTTTTATCAATAATAGATATCTCACACATGCTAGTATTTTGTTGCAGATTAACCACTTCTTGTAAACATAGTATTCATTTTTATTCAGGAATAGATTAATTTTTACTACGTCTGTTGTTTCCAAAGACTAGAATAAAAATGTCCCTATACCGTTAAAAACTTTCTAACCTAAAAATGTCCCTATACCGTTAAAAACTTTCTAACCTCAACAGATGTTATACTGCACAAGTAAGAAAAATAAGTAGCTTTTGTTTATCACTCGAACGAACGGAAAAACACTCCTCTCCCGCAGACTATGCTCCAGACATAATAACCAATCATAGCCACTCGGTGCTATTGTCTCAGCGATCGCCCTCCCTCGCCTTCTGGGGGGATTTAAAACCATTGGAACGCTTAGAATTTGACCCGCTGCGCCATCTTTACGTCTGTTCAAAGGGCTGAAAGGTGTATGTATGTAGGCTGTTCAATAAGTAATAAGACTATATTTATACAGAACACAGATTACCTTTAATCGTCATCGTTTACATGGTCTTTTTCGAAGTAACTACCATGAGACGCGATGCATTTGTCCCAACGTTGCGTCCACTTCTTAAACACATGTGAAAGTTCGTGTTTTGAGAGTTCTTTCAAAACCGTCTCTGCAGCTTTTACACATGCTTTGTTGCTTTCGAAATGGCGGCCTCTTAGTGGTTTCTTGAGCTGAGGAAACAGCCAGAAATCACACGGTGCGAGATCAGGACTGTATGGAGGGTGGGGTAGGATATCTGTGTTATTCTTCTGCAAAACGTCTCCTACACAACCAGCAATATGTGGCCATGCATTATCGTGGTGCAGTAAGAAGCCATTCTTCAGCAATGGACGCTTCCTTTTGACATGCTTGATGATAATCGCTGCTGTGTTGATCATTGTCTCTGTGATGGACGTTGAAGGTCTTCCCACACGTTCAAGATCTTCGACATTTTGCCTTCCTTCCTTAAAAGTTTTATGCCAACCAAAAAACACTTGCCCTCGACATTGCTTCATCGTGGAAAGCTTCACGTATCATGTTAAAAGTGTCCGATGCCGATTTTTGCAAACACACACAAAATTTAATCGCATAACGCTGTTCCAAGGACGTTTCCATTGCGAAGACTGGTCGCGCCTCGTAGGCGTGCTGAAACAAGCTTGCGTTTAGTCACGTGACACTCTGGCACATCAGCCTGTATACGCCATCTGTCAACCTCTTTTGTTAATACAGACAGCAACATTTCTTTATTCCACAGAAATTAATATTGTGATGAGTGGGTTCCCCACAGTAAAATTAGTCTTATTACTTATTGAACAGCCCACGTATTTGTGACCGCATACCCGGGCTATTAATGCGAATGTGATCCAATGTTTAAGCGCCGAAAACTCTCTCTTCACGATGCATTAGTGTATTGTGTTTAATTTTAGGAATCACACGAAGCCAGGAAACAATTAAGGGAGTCTTTAACGGGAATAAATGCAAAAATATAATATCGGTGATACAGTAAACCCTCGATTTTACGGACTTCGGATTTAACGAACAAATTTCCGGTTCATATGTCACATGTAAAAATCAACGACCTGTTAATTTTAAAATGCTTTTAACCAAGATTTGCTTATAATTAAATTAACAGGTTATTTTTGTTATTAATTTCCTGTTATCTTTAATGGAAATTAAACTTTGGCGAATAGGCCATCATATGTTGACAAAACAGTGTAGTAATTTAGCCGACATAAATGAGTCACTGCTCATAAAACATGTTCGGCTAATGATTAGCACGTGATCACACCAGTCGCACTGTAATTGGTTCTTTTGTCGCGTGGCGTGACTTTCTGCGGCAGTTTTAACGCGTGCCAGTCGATGTTCCGACGTGCGCTGCCACGCCCAGTAGCGTGTATATGTCTACTCGTGGTGAATGGTTTATGTACGTACGCATTTTATACATCTATTGAATAGGTCCTATTCGATATAAATTTAAAATTAGATATGTATGAATGGTAAAACACATCTTTGTAACCCTAACCTTAAAATATGGACAAACAAAAAAGAGTTAATTTAACGTTAATTCAAAAATTAGAAGTCATACAAAAGTTGGATTCTGGAGTGTCTGTGTCTGGTATATGTGAGCAATATGGCATAAAAAAGCAAACTGTATCGGACATTAAAAATAACAAAGACAAAATAAAAAAAAATGTGATAATATGCAATGTTTGTTTATTTATTTCGATATAGATCGCAGACTCATTTTTTAGTCTCAAAACCATGGTGAGGTTATAAGCAATAATACGATGAGTCTTTGACTCCATGGAGGTTTTTATAATAATAATAATAATAACACACAGAGAAAACTTTTCTGTGAAATTAAACTTTTCATAGATATAGTACTTAATTGTACATAAAAGTTTCTACATAAGAAAAACCATGTAAATTAGCTAATTTGTCAATTTTTTATCATACGAATTCGGGAAATCTACTTTATTATATAACGGACTTTCTTATTTAACGAACACCCCCCCTTGTCCGAATTAGTCTGATATATCGAGATATATCGTTTTACTGTATTGCTATTCCGTGGATGTGCACAGCACACCTGGCACACTCGGAATATTCATCCCTGATATATATATATATACAGGCCCGGCTGGTGGCGTGTGCGGAGTGTGCAATACACACACGCGCCGCAGAAGAAAAGGCGTCTAAAAGATATCAAAAAATATGAAATAAGAGTTTAAACGAACAACGAATGGTACATATAATTATGAATGTACGCCGTCTTCCGTTCGGGCCCCTTCAGATCTTCCCGGCAACGAACAAATAAATTCTGAAATTTTATCCTGGACCCGATTATATCACTGTAATTTCTGATTAAAATTTACGAAAATATACCTAAAATAGTTCCTCTTTATTTTTTGATGTATCATAAATCAGCTTATGATTAATTGTTGAGTTCCGTGTAAAAAAAAAATTGTATAAGAAGGACTAATCCGTAGGTAACATTATACTGTAAAGTGGTTTTCATTCTTTTCATTTCCTGTTCGTTTTATTCACACTTTATTAAAAAAAAAAAACTTTTTTGGAAAGGCGCCGAACATTAATCCCACACACAAGAAAATGACTAGTCCTTATAAGGACTGGCTTAAAGAGGCGAAGCAAGAATGCTTTTCGTCTTCCCCGTTATCTGTGGAGGACAGTGTAGGGATAAGGTGTTATTGGCTATTAAGGCTCTGACCATGGTAAGAGAGTAACAGCAATAGCTGGGCCTCAGTTAGAACTTCATTGACTACAGCATTGCCATCCATTACCCTCCAAGGGTATTAATCACCGCATCTCACGGTCGATTCTCTTCTCCCTCTACCAAGAAAAAGACTAGACGCCGGCGCTGTATATATATATAATGTGTGTATGTGTGTGTGTGTGTGTGTATGTGTGTGTGTAAACAGTTAAATCCACACCTGGATCGTCATGGATACTGAAACGAAACCACCGCCATCTATTATCTTCCTCAGATAAGCGCAGTAGAAACGTCACCCTAACAAATAAATACATTTATCAAAAACTAATGTACTTATTTTACTTGTGATAAAAAATGTAACAATAATGTTTTAATAATATATATGCAGATCACTGGCGGCTTATCCTGCAGGGCTGCAGCCTCCTCCAGTATAAAATGAAAGTTCCTGTTTTATTATCGCCGTTCTTAAATTTTTATATATTTATCTAAAAACCATTATTTTCTTGTTTGTAATACAATACCGCTCGATAGTATTTTATATAATTCATTGTGTAGCGATAGTTGTATTTTGCAATAGTCAACGTGCTGTGCGGGCTAGGGCTAGTATATTCCACGCTAGAACTGCATTCAATGCAGACCTCACCAAACCGCTACCTAGTGGGGGGCAATGCGTGATTGACGTGCAGTTTGGGCTGGTACCATTGCTGTCCCACCACTACAAATTCATACGAGCCGCCACTGTGCATAATAATAAACAAACATTTTTTAAGCAACCAAATAGATCATGTAATGATAATAATAAGCACAAGGCATGCATAAAAATATCCATACCTACAGAGGGGTGATTGCAGATGCTGCTCATTGCTTGGTAATAGCACGTTTCGGCAAAAACTTCGATATAACATTGAAAAAATGTGAGGATGCAAACATATGAAGACAATATGCAGAAAAGATAAAGCAGAAAACATAGCATTCAAATCATCCTACCTGTGACAAATATGTACATACTGACCATTGAATTAGCAACTTTTATTTAATACCTTGTTGGACCTCCTTTAGGCCGAATTACAGCATTCGGTTTGCCATATATTCCACAAGGGTTTAAATTACATCTACATCTTCAACATACCACTCGTTCACCAGACAGTCCTTTAACTGTCTCTGAGTTTATAAAAGAGGACTTTGCTCCTGGATCTAGTTTTTAACATGTCCCACGCATTCTCATTGGGGGTTCAGATCCGGGCTTTGTGGTCGCCAGGGAAGATGGTAGAAGTCGCTGTCATCCTCGCTGATTCACTGCTGAACAATTCTTTGTGCGAGGGACAGTAGCATTGTTGTCCATGAAACAACTACCACCTGCTTGATAAATAGTCAACATTGCAGCATTAACTTTATCGGCAACAGTACTGATATTCTTTGGAGGACACCCGACCTTCCAGCAATATCAGGAGACCCGTTCCGCTAACATAACATTCCCTACACTAAGACACCTCCAGAAACTTGAATTGCGTTTACAACGCAAGCTCGGTTCATTACGACTCGTAGGACTACATTACTTTTATCCAGTCTTCCAGTGTCCAGTCACGGTGTTCCTGACACCACTGTAGATGAACTTTTCAGTTCTTTGTAGAAATCAATTTTTGTATAGGCATGTGACTGCCAATACCGATCCTCCAATTCCCTGCGCATAGTTCGGTGAGGTATGGTTCGGGAACAGGCCTCATTCACTACTTCAGTCAATTGCTGCACACAGGAAGTTCTGTTTGTTTTCGAAATCGTGACTGCAGCCAGATGGGCACATATAATACGCCCTTTATTGAACTCCGAAAAAAACTGTTTTTCCCATTGGAATGAAAACTGTTGATGATATTACTGACCAACGGCGTTCATAAATAGATGTGTAGAACACGCGGTGATGCACGTCACCAAGCATTTTGCATATACGCTCTGTAAGTGACGCTTACGTGCAACTGCATAAAGCTTTTTGATTCAGCTGCTGGTATCTGTAGAAACTAAATGGACTCAAATAAAAAATATCATTATTTATTGTGCAAAAGAATTCCTTCTATTTACAAGCAACAGAAAGAAAAACAAAGGATTCCATAATGTATGGAAAGAATCTATAAAGAAACGTAATAAATTGCAATTAAAATTACTCCAGGACTCATCACCCCCAAATACTGAGAATTATAAAGACCAGCAGAAATTTAAAGTGAAATATTGCGTCGATAGAAAAGATTGGCAGAGAAAAAAAAATTGAAAACAATTAAATACAAAAAACTCAGAGGTTTTTCAGATGCAGTGGGATACTTAAGAGGATATAAACCACAAACTCGAATAGTGACTAACAACCAAGGATAGTTAATTACCCGAGAAAAAGAAATTGAGAAATTGGTGAGGAATTCAGACAATATTTTGAGAGATTATTAAAGAAGTCATCACCACCCCATGATGAAAACCTTGCATCAGAGGTACAAGGTTTTGGAGAAAATGGTGAAAAACCCACAATTGAGGAGCTATCTCTGATTGCCGTTGACAATATTATTCAAGCACTAAAAGTAATAAAGCAGCCGGTGAAAAGGAACACCCTGAGAAATGAGATTTATGAACTCATCAAGCTGTTATGGCAAAAAAGAAAAAAAATGCCTGTTGATTGGAATACAGACATAATGTGCCATACTTTTTAAAAAAGGAGATTCTATGATAAGCAGTAACTATAGAGGGTATCTCTCCCTTGGCCACTTGTTACAAATTATTGCCTATACTGATCTTTGAAAGAATAAATGTATATTCTTCAAACATTATAGGAGAATATCAGTATGATGTTCTCCTATAATGTATATAATATTTTTACTCTCTGACAACTGCATCTGAAACGGCTAGAAAAACATGAATTTGATAAAGAATTATAGTATTTGGGGACTATAAACAAGCACGTAACATTATAATTATTATCTGACACCTTAAAGGAGTCTGAGGACTCATTGAGGGTCGGACCACTACTTAATCCACCAACTACACAGAATGCTGTCTACTGTCCACCACCAACGCTAGTATTTTTCGTTTGTAAATTGCTTGCGTTCTTGTGGCCGATTTGTCTGTACGCGGGATGAAAAAGAGTGTCCGGGATTATAAAAACCTACCTCAGTATGAAATGGGCTAACTCCCTTCGTTTGAAAAAACATATATAAAGATTCCTCTTATCGCGACTAAAATCGAACTTGTACATTTTCCAGTCGAAGACCGCTATGCATTGAAACGCACTATGGAAAGCAATAAGACTTTTCAGAATACCACAATAGTATATAAATGTGATAAGACTGTAATCACCACAGCTCTCTAAGGTACGTTTTCTCCAGGATCATTCATAAAGTTTTGAAATAAAATCTATATTCTGCCAAAGGACAGTGTACTGTTGGCCTATGCCAACGACATTGTTATTCTTGGAGACTCTCTTGTGGTTGTTATACACGCTATATGTAATTTAATCCTAAAATATATATGAAATCATAAAAAAAATACTAAATATATGTGCATTTCAAGGATCTGCCAAGATTGGTCCAATTTAGTGTTAATAATTATCTTTGAGCAAGTGGATAACTTTAGCTATCTAGGAGTCAACATTAATAACTATATTGATATGCATCAAGAGATAGCAGAAAGAATTGAGAAGGACAATCGTGGATAATTGCAATTTTACAACTCCTGAAGTCTAGAATATTGTCAAGAAAATCCAAAGAAAATCTACGAGAGTATTTGCCGAAAAGTTATGATAATCATCAGGAACGAATTGGAGTAGAGCCATGTAACTTACACATTATTCAACATATTCCCCACAAAGTGTTATACACCTGTTACAACGCTACTGCATCATTTTAAATCCTCTGAGAAAAAAAAGTTCTTCCCTTGTTCCACAAGTCAGTCCTCAGCTGCATATATGACTTCATCATCTGTGGTAAATTTTGTTCTTTTCAAGTGTTTCTTTAAATTTAGGAACAGGAAATAGTCAGATGGAACCAGGTCTGGAGAATAGGGTGGGTGATTTAGACATTGAAAGCCTAAGTCGTGTATTTTCTGTTGGGTTTCATGAGCAGTGTGAGCAGTTTGCATTCTCCTGCAAAAGCAATATGCCTCTGCTCAGTTTCCCACACCGTTTTTCCTTCAGTACCTCCTTCACTTCCTTCAGAGCAGTTGAATAAACTACTGCAGTAACAGTTCACCTTTTTTGGAAGTACTCGATAAAGATTACAGTATCCACATTCCAAAAGACAATGGCAAGAACCTTCCCTGCTGACTTTGGGGGCTGAGAACTTTGGCCATGGGAAACCTTTGTGTCTCCACTCAACTGTTGTTTAGTCTCTGGGTCATAGTGATGAAGCCATGGCTCATCAACAGTCATATTTGAGCCAAACAATTTGCACCTGATTTCTCAAAATAACCAAAAATCATAGAGATGACAGCACATGCTCTCTCTTTTGGTCGGCATTTAAACATTTGGGATAATTGCTGAGAGCTTCTGAATGTCCAGATGTTGGTGGAAAACGACCCCATCTCATTTCCTGGATATCCTCAGGGTCTTTGCAATGTTTTTGGCTGGTATTTGTTTATCATCAAGGATCTTGGCATTCACTGAATCGCTGTTTTCCGGTGTGATCGCTGTGGAAGCATCTGTTGTCTCAGAATGCTCAGTTTTAAATTTGGCCACCCATCTGGCACTGTTGAATAAGCTGGGGCATAGTCCCTTAAAGTCTCGCACAAAGTTTGGTAAATCTCAGTTGTGGACTTTTGTTGCAAGTCAAAAAAACTTGATGACGGCCTACAGCTGTTCCTTCAAAACCTCCGAAATGCCTTCTTATATATATATCCTAAAAAAAATCAGCTAACGCCTATTTGTTTCCGTATAGGGAGTAGGCAGGGCCGTTTAGCCTATCTAACTTTTGGAGACTGAGTGGGCAATTCAATCTCTACTGGTAGCCAATCACAGAGATAGCTGGCCCAAGGCTATCACTGATTCATCGGTACTCAGTGAAGAAGGTGGCAAGCCAGTGCGGCCATCTCGTGGTCCCTAACCCTAACAGAATATTTTTAATGTTTGAAAATAGTGTGGATTCGACGGTCGATTTTCTTGAATTTACGGGACGAAAAACCCGAGTTTCCGGGAGAAAAATCCACTAGCCCTTGCCAGAGATCGACTAACTCAGGAACCGGTCGAAAAAAGGCTTAGAAAATTTTCCTCTAGTCGGCGACTAGATTTGAACTACCAAATCCTTTCTTCTTGCGGTCAAGCGCTGTAAAGTGCAAACGCCACTTCTACTGAGCTGCAAAACAAAAAGAACAAATTATTACAATTTGATGAAACATGACATTTAACACTTTCATTGCCAAGCTGAAAATTGGAATTTCGTGTGGTGGCCAAATTTTTTTAATTTTTTTATTTAGTTAGCGACGTCCACGCGATAACGCGTGATCGGCCGTTTGGTGAGAGCTCGCATCGCGCGATATCGCGTGATTGGCAATGAACGTGTTAAAAGGGTTATAAGGTATGTTCTTTCTTGTGGTTATATTGGTTGCTTTTATTTTATTAGAACTTTTCAGTCCCCCCTGTATTTAAGCCATCTACTACTGATATTAACCTATGGTTGTGAAACATGATCGACATCAACGGGAGATAATAAAAACATCACATTTGAAAGAAGAGTACTGAGAACAAATTTTGTGCCATCTTACAATCAAAATACTGGGCTGTATATGTACGAAGACATAATGAGCAACTACGAAACCTGTTTCAGAGACATAACATCCTATCAATTATATAAGAAGCAAGAGAATTGAGTAGTTTGGTCATATTTGGAGAGCATATGGCCAGTTAACCAAATAAGTACTTACAAATAAATTGACTAGACGAAACCGCAGGAAGACCTCGAACACTATGGATGGATTTGGTTATGAGAGATAGACAGCTGGATGAACACTTTACTTAGTAGCTTATGACAGAGACCGATGGCAAAACATAGCAATGGCAGCATTAGAGCTAAATTGTCCATTAAACTGAAGATTTTTTAAGAGCGCAACGTTACTCCCTTTGTGAAATGAATAGATATTGGCCAGAATTACTTTATAAAATATCATAACCATAACCTTGTAACGTCGTACCCTTAGTACGGGCATTTTTCAAGTTTGCCTTGGGAAAAATTCGGTGGCGCTTATTGCATTATAAAAAAAAAAAAAAATCAGCTAACGCCTTTTTATTCCCGTATACGGGAGTAGGCGAGGCCATTTAGCCCTATCTAACTTTTGGAGACTGAGTGGGCAGTTCAATCTCCACTGGTACCAATCGGAGATAGATGGCCCAAGGCTATCACTAATTAAGCGGTACACAGTGAAGAGAGACGGCTCAAATGTGCCGCCATCTAGTGGTCCCTAACCTTAACACAATATATTTAATGTCTGAAAAGAATGTGGGTTCTACGGTCGATTTTCTTGAGTTTACGGGACGAAAAACCCGAGTTTCCGGGAGGAAAAACCCGCTTGCCCGTGCCAGAGATCGACTAACTCGGGAACCGGTCGAAAAAAGGCTTAGAAAAATTTCCTCTAGTCGGCGACTAGATTTGAACCACCAAACCCTTTCTTCGTGCGGTTAAGCGCTGTAGAGTGCAAACGCCACTTCTACTGAGCTACACAGGCCTTCTATTGCATTATAAACCTTCATTTATATAATGGCTCAGTTCTAATTTTTGAGTTTTCAACCTGTCTTCAGGACGTAATAGAAGTAGTAAAGACACCTAACATTGCTTCTTGTAATGCTAAAAAATTTTGATTAGTCAGTCATTTGGATGCATTGAGCATAACTAAAAAGTTCAATTTGTTTCATTGAGCATAGCTAAAATTTCAATAAAATAGGTTTGCCTGTGAATTGTACGGGTTAATCGTATTGAAGAAGTTGCTTACGTTTATAAAAGAAAATATTTTAAATTCAGAAATAGTAGTGACAGCAGAATTGGATAAAAGAAATAGCTAGCCCATGATATTGCTGGACTTTGCAAAGGCATTTGACAGAATAATGCATGAAAAACTATTATATAACTTGGAACAAACGGGAATGGATGTAAGGCTGGTGGCATGGATTGGAAGGTGGCTGATAGACATCAGAGTTATGGTGGAGTGGAATCAAAGCGAATGAAGGTGACTTGTGGAGTGTCCAAGGGCTCTGTACTAGGATCATTACGCTTGAATTTCTACAATTAATATATGAGAAAATTTGAAGGGGCTATTCCGTTTTTTGCTCATGATGCAAAACTAGGGAGGTTTACAGGATGATTTAAATAAATTGGTAGTATCGGCCAAGTACAATTTTTTTGTTGTCAATGTTGCAAAACAGTAATGCACTTTCTGATGAAAAGATTACACAGTTAAAAAGATTACACAGTTATATCACATTGATGGTACTAGTTTAGGTAGGAAAATTGATGAGACTAGGCATCTGGCGGTGATGGTGGCTAGAGATTTGAAATTCAGAGGAAATACTGCAAGAGTTGGCAAAATAGTTCAGAGTATTAACTTGGATGTTGAAGAACTCATCGACAAGTAGGGAGTTTATTATCCCTGTTTATAAGGCTATGATTCTGCCACATGTAGACTACTGTGCACAGATTTGGTCTCCTTCGTTTCTTGGGGGATCGGGAGATGGTGGAAAAAATTCATAGACGAGTGAACAAGCTGGTGACAGGTCTGTGGGATGTTTCATACGAGGATAGATTGAGCGTGAGTGAATTGTAGAGTTTAGGTGACAGGCAGAGCAGAGGGGATATGATGGAAACTTAAATTACTAAAAGAATTTTATAAGATTGATACAAAAGAAAATTTTCAGTACATAGAGAGTAGGGGAAAAAGGGGTCGCACTTGGAAGCTGTGTAAGAGTGTGGTTAGTAAGGATGTGCGGAATAGGATTTTTACTTCGATTAATGGTGGATGAGTAGAATGGATTGCCAGAGGTGGTTATGAGCCCTTCAACAGTGAATAGGTTTAAGGAGATGTAAGATACATATTGTGTTAATGAATAGAGTGGGTCTCCCATGATTAGGCTGATCATATTTCTTTGAGACAAAACAGGGATATTGGATGGCAAAATCGGGACAGGGAGGTTATGTAATATTCTGTATTCATGAAAAAGTAAGACGGTAAAAAAAGTTTTATTACCTAAACATATTGAGCTTACCATTATTCTTCAGTAAATCTTTAGGCAGACGTAAAGGGGGGACTGTATTTCACCACGATCGTATACCACGAATATTTCTCCGATGAAGTGATGATCTTATACAGCAAATTTCGGCCTTTCAACACCTTATCATGAGTCTTCTCACACTCCATCACACAATTTTGTCTGACAACTAACATAGCCCTCATTGTCTCAACATTTAATATAGATTTCTCCTTTCACCACATACTGTTTATAACAGAAAATATTCTCTCAACAGGTGCTGTACTTCCTGGAAGACAAAAAATAAACTCTACAATATTACAAAAGTCTTGAAAGTCTAGGCGTTTTCCCCTCATTTCAGGAAAAAATCTGTCCCCATCTATCAGATACAGGAATGTTTTCTTTGCTCCATGTGTCTAACTGCCTCACAATTATAGATTTCATGAAGTTCAACTAATCCACAAACGATTATAGGTTATGAATAATAATTTAGGATTGACCAATATTAAATTATATTTATAGTTTTTATTAAAAATTGGACAAAACTGACATTTTTATTAAAACAATGGGATGGCAGGGAAATATGAAAAAAAAAACGGTACATATGGTCAGCCTACCCATGATGAGTCTTTTGACTCCATGGAGTCAAAATCTACTATTCTACTAATTTCTGTCTACTATTTTAGTAGGTTGACTACCATGATGTGACTCATAACGGGCATAACGACATATGGGGAGGACCCTATTTCTTTCACATATTGGGGAGTAGTATTCGTGGCTGTAAATCCGTGGGTGTTCATCAGGCCGGTTTGCTTCTACCTCGGTATGAGACTGGCTAACTCACCTTTAGTCGAAAGAGATAAAGGTTCCTCATGTCATGGACGGGAACCGAACTCAGCTCTTTCCGACTAAAGGGTTTCATCTATACCAACTGAGCTACTAACGATGCAGAGTACTACTACTAATAATATTAGCTGGTTATATATTTCAAATAATATAATAACAATAAAATAGCTACTTGACCGTTGCTTAGGCAGTTTTTTTCAAATACGTATCAATTTGTTTCCTTAAAATAAACGGTGGTCGATTTTCTTTTTACATAGTGATCAAATGAACGGAGTCGACTCCACGCCATAATTAATTAATCAAAATAAATTAGCCAGAATCTGGTTTTATATGTGTTATTTCCATTTATTATTTAAAATATTATTCCATAATTTTGTTTTTGTGAAATCAGTGTGCATGTTTTGTGTCCTATTTCCGAAATGAGGGAAAAGTGCTTCCTTCGTTTCACGTTTGATTTTTCATTTGAAAAATGGTTTAAAACCATCAAACCTCAGTATCTTGTACCACGGCGCTGTATATATCAGTGAAACACTCGGTTAAGACTTCTTCTCATAGAGGGCACAACTTCCGGTCGTCCACCCGTTGCTAACCGGTTGAGCTGCCACTCCTAAGGTTCCTTACCTGGTGCCTCCGTAGTTCTAATGCTTATTCTTGTTAGGCTTACATGTTCCTTTTCTTCCGATTAATTTATTTAAAATATCTTATATAAAATGTGTTTTCCTATGCTCTTCGCCTCGGGCTTTTATACACGCATTCTAGTGATTTAAATATGTACAGCAGTGTATTATTCTTATGTGTAAATGTGCTCGCTGTCAGAAGGGGATGCCTGTAAACACTTGCCGATCACTGTTTCTTCGACGAGGAATGAGAGAACTTTTCTTGTCATGTAAGTGTGCTTATGTTGGCCCTCTGTACAATGTTATCTTTGTTTGTATGGCAATGTATTTGAATTAACATACGTGTAATAGTGTGGTATATGTCTATGTACGAACTTTTATAGCAGATGTTCTTGTTTTCTCTTGAATTTTAGTTTTTTACTCTTTTCTTTTTAATAATAATATACATATAGCTTATTACTATTTTGTGTGTGGGCGGGGGGAGGTGATAATATCTAACAAGAATGGAATTCAAAGAAAGGAAGATAACGTTCTTTAAGAAATATTAAATCGAAGACGTTTAACAAAAGTGAAAAATAGTGATGTGTAAAATAGTTAACACTGAAGAATATCTAGCGTAATTTAATGTCAAAATGTAATCTGATAACTAAATTTCATAATGAGTTAGTTGGATAAATAATAATACAATTTTGAAAGAAATACATTGTAAGAAAAAACCATGGAAAGAGTATAATTTGGTTAAATCAGTAATTAACTGTGATAGATTTAATGATAGCATTACATTTATTAAATATTACAGAGTACTGTCTGAATTACAGCTGACTATGGGTATTTGAAGGAACCAAATAGCAGACTGTACCCAATTACAAGAAGATAATAAATAAAGTAGGAGTTAAATGGATGAGTATATAATTAAGCAGGAACTGGGAAAAAAAAGTGTTTGAGAGTATTTAAGGAGAAAGGCAATCAAGCAAGAAAGGTGACCAGAATTGTAAAGGAAGGCAAAATCAGATTACAACAAGAAATTAGCTTAGCAGACCAAAAGAAAGTAAATCGAAGAATGACTGTGGAAGGATAACTTTATCAAGTGGTGATGATAGTGAGGTATCAGAAGCAGACAAAATAGTTGAGTTTCTGAGTGACCACTTTGCAAGGATCTCTCATCCAAATGAGGTTACTGCTCTGACAGATGTGAGATTAGAGGTTGATGGAATTGAAAGGACTTTGGATATTGCAGAATTTCAATACAAATATATGGCTGTGGATGAGTTATCATCTTATGTTTTATGAGATGGTGCAAAGGAACTGGCAGTGCCTGTAACTAGGTAAGTCTCACTCTTGTAAATTCCAAGGGAGTGGAAGGTGGACAAAATAATTCCTTTAGATAAAAGAGGCATTAAGACTCTAATAATAAGTTATAGGCCAGTCAGTATATCAGAAGTAGCGGTAAAAGTACTGGAAAAATTGGTCTAAGACTGAATTCAGGAATGGGTATTTAAGAGTGATACTGCATGGAGGATGACAGCATAGCTTTGTGAAGGTTTGGTTATGCCTTAGTAATTTACTCACTTATTATAACTGTAACTACTGAGTTTGATAAAGGGAATGGCTGCATGAAAATACTGCTGGATTTTGCAAAGGTGTTTGACAAGATACCACATGAAAATCTATTACATAATGGAACAAATGGTTAGACTTGTAGGTGTTAAGTTAGGAATTTTTTTATTAGAATAATATCCAAGATAACTTTGTAAGGGATCATTTGAGCACGACACATTTTAAGAGGATATTAATTATGACAAACTGGCTTTTAATAAAAAGGAAGTCATGTCAGAAATATTTATCTCAGAAAAGAGCTGAGGCTGATTTCAGGAATAATCTTTCATATTTATATTTGCTGCAGTGTAGTAAAGTGGCTTTGTTCCAGTGTATTCTATGGTGGGTATCTAATGTGGCGTAGTAAAGTACCACTTCACTAAACCACAGCAAATATAATATGAAAGATTATTCCTGGAATCAGCCTCAGATCTTAAAAAAAACTTCTTAAACCTCAGCAAATTTGGGTGCACGAGACTGCCCCAAATTTGGGAAGCTAGAGCTCTAAAGGTGCTTGCTGTGGGGGGGGGGGGGTTACCTTTAGGACTCTAGGACCAACTTCAGTTGCCTTCTTCAGCCTCATTTGCTCGTTGTTAGTGCCTGCTTGCACATATCATACTTTTATCTTCCCAGAAGATGGCAATGTAACATTGCTGAAATATAGGAAGGTATTGATTAAAGTTTTCAAATTAATATTTTAGTATATGTTGTCATTTCCTGACAAATTTAATGTCATTAGTAACCAATGTATAAGTTTATCTATAAGAATTACTTTCATTCATTAGTTTGAGAAGATTTTGAAGATCTTGAATATTGCGAGCCAGGAGAACTGTGTCATCAGCATATCAGGTGTTATTGATTATTCCATTTATGTTAATTCCTTCCTCTCTTCCATTTAAGAATTTTTAAAATATGGCTTCTGAGTATATGTTAAAAAGGACAGGCAACAGCACATACCATTGCCTTTTCATTTGATGTTAATGAGTCTGTAATAATGTCATCAACTTGAACAAATGCCTTTTGGCTCCAATATGAGTTTTCGATGATCCTGATGTCTTTACCATCTAATTCAATTCTTTTCAATAATTCAGTTATTTTAGCATGTTGGACTTTGTCAAATGCTTTCTCGAAGTCAATGAAACAAATAATACTTAATTGGTTTGGTCACTACATTTTTGGAATAAGATTTTGAGAAAAGAAAAGAGCCTCTCTATTCCCAAACCACTTCTGTTGCTGAATTGGGTATCACTGATGGTGTCTTTCTTCACATTTTCTGTATATTGTTTTTGGAATTATTTTCAGAAACATTTTGGGAAAATGACTCATTAGACTTGTAATGACTGTAGTCATTACAAGTTTTCACATTTGCTTTTTTAGGTAGCATGATAAATTTTGACTATAACCATTCTTGAGAGATTATGCTTGTATCGTAGATCTTATTAAATAGCTTTACTAATATAGTAATGTTGCCACCTTTTAGTAATTTGACTATTTCTAATGGTATATTCTATCAGCAGTATCAGTTCAGCACATTCTACTTCCGATCTTAGAATGCATGGACTTTCCATCTGTTCATAAGTATTTTCTGAGTTTTATCTGTTACCAGTGAAGAGTTCTACATATTTAATTCCTTCTTGTATTTTATCATCCTTTTCGGATATTGTTTCTCCCCTTTTGTTTCAAAGAATTCATAGTTGTTTTTTCTGAAATATACCTAACGAGACTTTAGATTAAAACAATCATGCTTTCCTTTTAGAAATTCTATTTCTTTATATTTTTCATTCATCGAGATTTTTTTGCTTCTTTGATCTCGTCTTTAATAATTTTCTGAACCTCTATATTTCGTTGGACTATGATTTTGATATGATCTGCGTGTATCCCTGTGAGAAAGAATTTCCTCAGTTAAATCTTTCTTTTTTACTGCTCTATCAGGACATAAAGTATTGGCACATTTCTCAATGAAGACAGATTTTAATTTATCCCATGATTCATCAACCCTCATGATGTCATCATTCTTGATAAGGCCTATCTCTTGATTCAGATCTTGACTCAGTTTTTTTCTTTCTCTGGGTTTTTTAACTTTCCTACATCAAACCTTTTTTGTTGATGTTTCTTAAGTCTAGCTTTTCAGTCTGAGTTTCTCTTCTGCCAGTAGATTATGAGCAATATAGGCACTAGGTCATGGAACTTATTAATCGTTGATTAATTAGCAAGTAATAAATTTGGTTTCTGACTATATTTGTATTATTATCCTGTGTTGATTGCCAAATATATAGCCTTCAGGGTGGTAGCTTAAACTATGCGTCTGTGATTATTATTTCTGCTTCTTGTCAGAATTGAATAAGATGGTCTTCTCCCTCATTTCTTGCTCTCAGTCCATGTTTGCCAACTATATCTCCACTTCCATTGAAATCACCCATGACTCTGTAAATATCATGTTTCTTTGTATTTTTCATTAGTTCTTTTAATCGATCATAAAATTCTCTGATCTCATTATCATTCTTGTCTAAGATAGTATTAGATGGATTAAAGAATGAAGAGACTTTAGAAAGATTTAATGAATATAAAGATTGTGATATTTTGTTTGACAGGTTTAAGTTCAAGAATCATATTGGTAAGTTAGGTTTGATTCAGATTGTAGGTTTAATAAAAAGAATCTTGTTATAATATCCCATAAATTCCCATAAAATTATAATTTAAAAAAATTTAAATTAAATTAAAAAAATAAAATTAAAAAGAAGTTATCCCATAAAAGCCAGCCTGATTAGCTGAGTGGTTAGCATATCTGCTCTCCAGCCAAAAGGCTGTGGGTTTGAATCCTGCCATAGGCATGGATGTTTTTGATTATCTATGAAAATACTAGTGGTGGTGGTGATGGTGGTAAGCGGTAGATGGTGGCGTTGGTGTAGTTGCGGTTCATTGTAGTTGGTGGATTGAGTTGTGGAGTAGGTGCCCTCTTTTAATGAGTCTTTGGACTCTCTGGAGGTGTCACAATAATAATAATAAACATGGGATAATTTATAAATTTTTTTTATAACCTTTTATAAGTCAGCCATTATCTAATTTACACTTCACAGTTGTGCTCACTTTAATGGATAATGAAAGAATTGAATGGTATCTGAGGATTCATGCAGTGTTTGGTGGGGTTGATGATATCATGATTATTATGAAAATTGACTGGCTAGCTGTTATTTTTTGGTTTTTAACTAGTAGGAGATGGGAAAGAGATTTAATTGAAGATTGTAAGTTTGTTGTGATTGGTGGTGGAGACAGAGACTTGTAGTGTAGGTGCCTTCCTTCAGCGAGTCTTTGGACTCCCTGGAGGTGTCACGTAAGTTGATTCATAGAATATTTGCATTTGACTGAAGTAAGCTACCAGAAGGCATAATAGACAAACAAATGTAAGAATTTTTTTTGACTGTTTTAAAAAATGTGGAGAATGACCTTTTGCAGTAGTTATAGTAATTTATGTAACTTTAATAAGGAAAGAAAAGTGGATTATAATTAGGTGGAAGATGTATTTTGTTGCCTGATGCAAAATCATCATTCCTCTTACTGAAGGGAGATGGGGATTAAAAAGTTCCATGTTTGGTCTCTGGAGCAGTTTCTAGATTATCTGATTTTTAACCCACTCATGGTGCTAATGTAGTATATGTTTATAACCTTTGGGAGGGGATGGGTTTGACTCGCATAAAAAAAAAAAAACTGGAGGATTGCAGATTCATTTTAAAACTTTCTTATACGCTTTTCAATATAATATTCGATTTTATCCTGTCGAAAAATAAATGATCACTTCCAATTTCAACTCCTGTATTCTCTTGTCCTGAACCAGCATGAAGATATCGGTAACATCACTAAGACTTTTCCATCTTCTCTCCATGTGAATTTGTGCATATTTTTGTGTTGGAACATGGTTATTAGGAATAACTAGTCTGTCCTGAACAGCAATTCAGCAGGCACTTATTATTATTATTGGTCTTTTCAAATTTTCCTTGAACATTACTGTATATCTGGTAATTTCCTGCTCTGCTTTTAGATCTTCAACAAGGACTGCATTTTCTGTTTTTGTTGTATCAACTGCCTTTTCTAATGCCTCTAAAAATTCCTCTACCTTAGTAGAGGAATTTTTCTTCCTTTATCATCATAGAAGAGGAAGAGATTCCTCTTTAGTAGAACCTTCTGTGGAAATCATGGGCACAAATAAGTTTTTGTCCAGTTCATTCTGATATTTGCCCACATCATTCTACTTGATATAGCCTGATATTCAAGATTATTCTTTTATTTAGTGTTGAATACTATAGTTACTCCTTTTTCCTGTCGTTCTTTCCTGAATATAACATCTTGTATTTGTTCAGAAAGATTTCTCCTGTTTTTGTCATGTTTGTTTCGGTAATGCCTATCACGTCGATCTGGTACTCCTTCAATTCTTTTAGTTCCATATCTTTTCCATTGATGTTTATGTTGATGATGCTAATCTTGAACTCTGCTGATGTTGAAAAAACAATCTAATAAATCACCAGAATCAAATTACTGACATATTTCCTTACTGGATATACAGGATATTATGATACATGAAAACACCATAACTAACTTCTTATGAACAATTTCTCTAAATCTGTTATCTGTCAAGATTCCAATATTATCAGATCTTATATTTTGTTTTCTAACTAATTTTTCACCAAATCAATTCACTAGATCTTTTTCCTACTATCCTGGCAAAGAACACTCATTTTGCTAACTTTTCCATTCTGTTTAAGTGACCATACCACCTAATAATCTAATAAATTTTAATAAACTTAAATGAGTAGAGCAAATGAAGTATGTAATTTTTTTTTAAACAGTATCCCACATCCAAGCCTCCTGGTTTTCTAGTAGTGCTATAATGCATTTTGGTGTGTGAGAGATGGAAATTGGTCATTGTAAGTAGCTTGAAACAAAAACTCTGGCTTCATTCTGAGCCTAGACTAAAGTAATTTTTTTATTTGCTCAACCATGCTATTAGTATACTATATGTCAGACAATCTTGTTTCAATTTTTATGAAAAAAATTGGGTGTGGTAGTAGATGAGTTCTTGAAAGGATTATACTGAATATCCCCCCCCCCCCTCACATAATGATGTGTGTGTGGGGGGAGGGTTGGGAAGAAACATAACCATTTTCAGAAGTTGTGTAAAGTATGTTCATCAACAAGCAAAAAGTGGAGAAAAATTTGTGTAATATTTTATTTTTATAAAAGCTTAAAGAAATATTCCAAAATGCTCTGCTAAATGTAATTTGCCAAATTTGGTTCAGTAGAGTAATTAGAAAACTTACAAAAGTTTTCTAATTACTAATTCTCTAATAAAAATTTATTAGAGAATCCTAATAAATTCTAGAATTATTTTCCTGACCTCCATGGGATCACAAGACTCACCGTGGGAGGTCGACACAGTCTATCATACCACTCTTTAACTCATCCACAGTCTGCATGTTCACCATCCTCTCAGGCAATGCATTCCATGTCCTACTGCTCTCCATGCAGAAAACTTCTTACCTTACCATTTTTTTTTGCATCTTCCAGGGATGGCCCCTTGTCCTTGCTCCTTTCTCTTTTTCTGCCATATGAAAAATCTCCATAGTGTTAATACAATAACTCTTCACTAGCTTAAATGTTTCAATCATAACCCTCCCCTTTGCTCTATATCCACTGGACTGCAGTTTCTATGCCCTCAGTCTATCCTCATAATCAATGTTGTACAGTCTTTATCATTTTTGTTATCCATTCTGCATCCTCTCCAAGGCTACTTCATCCCCATTCAAATCCCAGGGATGAGATCTGAGTACAGAAATCCAGATGTGGTCCTATCAAGTTTTATACAATGTGACCAGCACACTTTTATCTCTCATGGTTAATGTTCTCAACATTGCCACAATTACAACCTTTGAAATATGTCCTTGGAACTCCAAATATCTATCCACAATCACTCCAAGATCCCTTGCTTCCTCCACTTCTTCCATTATAACTCCAAGTGAGTATGAAGCATCGCATCTGTGGATCCCACATTTAAAACTTCATATTTAGTTACATTAAACTGACATCCCAATTAATTTCCCCACCTTTCCAGCTTATTCAAATATTCAAATCCTCTTGAAGAGCTAGCACTCTTACTATTAACCCCTCCCAAGCTTCACATCATCTGCAAACAATATCTCCATGTAATCCTGTGATAATATCATTGACATAAAGATTGAATAGTAATTGCCCCTAGATGCCACTAATGTGGCACCCTGTCAAATGTCTTGGGAAAAAAAAAGACAGTTTATGCCTTATTCTCATCCACTGCTCTTGTTTTTCTATTGTAAAAGGTAACCAGATTGCTAAAACAAGAGTGCCTTTTAACAAATCCATGCTGGCCTGCATAAATAATATTACCCTCATCTGCTCAATTCTGTATATGAGTTCTTACCAATTTCTCCAAATTCTTAATGACTACAGAAGAAATACAAACAGGCCTATGGTTTGGTACCTTCATTTTGCACCACCCTTATGCAGTGGTACTTTCTTACTCTCCTACTCTCTAAGAACCTGTGCAATTGCAAGACTTCATTAAATAGCCAAGTTAATGGCTTAGCAGTCATTTTCATAGCACATACCCCTTAAAAACGTGAAATTCCGTCTAGTCCCTCTCCCCCCCCCAGTTTTATTGACATTTAGCGTACTCAGTATTTGAAATTGAAATATATCCTCTTCATTCACTTCTGATACTTCACCAGTCATTATCTTTCTAGGAATAAAGCCTGTATGATCAC
Source organism: Typopeltis vanoorti (assembly GCF_054136105.1). Taxonomy (NCBI): domain Eukaryota; kingdom Metazoa; phylum Arthropoda; class Arachnida; order Uropygi; family Thelyphonidae; genus Typopeltis; species Typopeltis vanoorti. The sequence goes on along the minus strand of NC_143563.1, from coordinate 91,505,538 downwards.
TTTATTAAAGTGTGGAACACTAATAATAAAATAACAATAAAAAATGATCATTAATTGCTCAACTATATCATCTGCTTTGGTCACCCGATTCCCATCTCCATCCAGCTGGGTAATCCGTCCACTGTTTTTTCTTCTACTTGCCACATAGCAAAAAAAAAACTTCTTGGGTTTCTTCTTGAATTGCATTGGTCTCCTGTCATATTCTAATTTTTCTCTCTTTACATTAGTAGTCACTCTCCTAGTCTGACCCTTATATTCCTCATGCAACCATTCTCCACCTCTCTTTATATGCTTTCCATAATTGTTGTTTTAATCAGTCACCAAAGAAATATCAAGGGTACTATGTTAACAAAACAAACCTCCAAAATCTACCAATCAACTTCTCCAAAAACCTGGTGTCTACAAGATTAATTGTATCTGTGGTTTGCACTACATAAGACAGATAGGCAGGTCAGACATACACTAAGTTGAACACTTCATGGACATAGAGAATGAAAGGAAACATAAGTCAGGACTTGCAGCACTTAAAATTGAAACCAAACATCAAGTATTATGGCAACAAACCAAAATGCTCCTCATAGATTAGTTTTTTTTCTGAAATCATTCAAGGAATCAACTGAAATGATCAAACATCCTTAGCAGTGCAACATAAAACATGATTTCACATCAAGCCTGTTCTACTTTAATTTAATATGACACACATGGTTACCAGTAATTGGAAGCAGATCCGCAAACAACTTCATAGAATGTGTTTTCCATTGTTGTTCCTGTATTTCATTATGTACATTACTTGTTATAACCCAATTCTTAGTTTATTCACTTATTTCTCCTGATGATGTCAAACTTCAGGAGAAATAAGTGAATAAGCTAAGTGAAGAATTTTCACAAAATTGGTTCAGTAGTCAATAAATTATTGTATCTCATCTGTTTCTTTCATGTGAAAAATACTGGCAAAACATTTCTTATAGCTGTGATATATTCAGGTATTTTATTTTTTTTAAGCAGCTTGCCTTCAGGTTCACTGTCCTGAATTGAGAGAAAAAATGATATTTATACCAGCAGTGTTGAACAGAAGTTAAACATGGTTTACAGTGAAAGTAGATAGTTCTTTGCAAACATGCTTTTGTAACCAACTGTTTAATGGTTTCCCACTGAGAGAATAAATGAGAATCATCTTTTTTAGCTAGGTTGAGTCCATTACTAAAATTTTTTTTTCCAAAGTAGGAAACTTCTTTCAAATGGTTTATCAAAACTCTCTGAAAAGGATAAACTGCTACTCTGTTGTTGTTTCAGGCATTTACTGATAAGTGTTTCAGATTTTAAACAAATAATTTTCTTTTAAATACACCACAAATTGATGCAGTGTGTCTTGTGCATTTACTTGAAATGTTTGCACCTCATCTTCCATCACAAAGGTCTTCCGAAGAATCTCCCCAAGACTATGCATTCAGATTGTTCATTGTAAAAACATAAACACACCCCACCCATTGCACTGATTTTCTGTAAATAAAAATGACATTGAAAGACAGATGTTGTTTGTTCTTAGTAGATGCTGAGAACTAGTTGCTGGGATATGTAGGGATTACAGATTTGTTGGATAAAAAAACAGGAATAAATGATATCAATACTGGAATGTGAACTGTGGATAGATTTCAGATCATGTGATTTGCAGAGTTAAGTTAAATAGATGGAGAGGCTGATATGATTAAGATATAAATGGATAAATATGGTGGTTTTGCAATAAATGGCAAGTAAATAATTAAAAACTAGGTGCATTTCATTGCCTATCACCTTTATATTAAAAAATGTCATGTTAATACAGTTCATTAATGCCTATGAATATTGATCTTCTGTCACTGCTTTAAGCCAAGAAATTACACATCTGAAAGATGTATTATTCTTGACCCCATCCCAACAACTAATAAATTTTGCTACTAATTTAGCCCCAAATAGTGTAAATAGAATTTACACTATTTGGGGCTAAATGAGTAGCAATGTATCTAAATCTCATATAGTCTTAAATTCCCATACATACATAACCTTTTACAAAGCCATGAAATGCATCTTCAAATATTCCAGTTACAAAATTGTCTTCAGCAACATGTTACAAAACTTAAAACCCTAGTAGCTTCGATCGACATGATACTATGGCATGATGTGGTTTATAAGTTTAATTGTCATTCAGGATGCAATACCTGTTACATTGGATCCACTGTTCGTTCCATAATGTTATGCTTAATTGAACATTATCAAGATTGCAATATTCTCAAACCAGACTACTTACTTTTCATCACTAAGAAAAAATCACAAACAAGAGTGCATACAAAATTCCTAATACTGAGATATCTTTATGTGTAATACAATCGGAACACATCCCTGAAATTGAGAACGTTATCATTATTGATTTCCAAGGAAATGAAAACAAATTACATTGCCCCAAATCCTTACTGATAAAAACCACTCACTACACCATAAACACAAAAAGACTATTTGTAGCATAAAAATAACTCTCCATGTGACTCATGAACCAGCCAAACTCTTAATACATGCATGGTTTCATAAAATGTGAAAATGTGACCAACATACCGTTATGTTGCTGGTTCACTGTGAAATTACATATAAAGGTTTTGTTGTTCCTTTTGTTTCTTATTTTCAGTTTTTAAAATTTTAAATTCATAATTTATTTAATTTTTTTTTGTTGATTTTATTAATGTTTCTTGGCTAACTGATAAATATTTCTATGCTCAGTTCTTTATCTTAAACGTCTCCTAATTATATATCATCTCAACTCGGATAAAATCATGTATCAAGCACTGTGTCATCTTTTGCCTTCAAAAATTACATAAATAGGTATGTCACATAGTAATCCTCCTTTAATATAATAAATCTCATTTAATTTAAATCTTTTTTAGCCTAAGTTGAATAGAGGGAAGTGGGAAGCCCTATTATCAAAATAGGTTTTGATTTTCCAGGTTGAAAGCAAATGTTAGCAGTTTCATGAAATTTTGCAAATGACCTGATGTATTAAAAACTAAGATTTTTTTTTTGGAGAATGGTGGGTGCATAGAATACATTGTCTGTGAAAATGATGAGATTGTTGGAGCTTAAGAAATGGTATGATAATTTGTGATACTTTTTGACCTATCATAATGTTGAATCATAAAGTTTTATAACATATTAAATAAAATGGTTATAATTGTAACAACATTATAATATATATATATATATTTATTTATTTTTTTATTTTAATAGGTTAGTTTTTAGAAGATAGAAGCATTTGGTATTTTCTGAAACTACAGTAGTTTATTATTTTTTTAATACTCAGGTGAGACAATTTTTCCAGTGCATTACAAACTATTTTTAAGTATATTTATTTACCAATACAGATATTATATGTATAGTTCTCTTGAGCTGTTTTTCATACACAAAACTTAGCAGGAATCTGGTCATTGATGATTATGGTTTTCTGTATTTTCCTTTGTGGTCATTAGGCTTAGTGCTGCAATGGATTACTTAATCAAATTGAAAAATTGCTTCTTTTGTTTCTTCTTTGACTTTTAAAGGCAGATGACAGATAATTTGATCAGTTCACTTTATAAAAGCCACATAAATTGTATCACATGAAGCATCTGGCCAAAATTGACCAAAAAAAAAAAGCATTAATATTTTTGCAATTACTATCTGAATTGTTGAGACATAATGCCACATTTTTTTTATCTATAGGATATTGTGGGCATCTTTAATATAATATGAAAAAAAAAAAAAAAAATAACACCCGTATCATACATGATAGCAGGATTAACAATTATATCATCATGATTTGTAGCAGAGCAGTTGGTATAACTAAACCTAGCAAAATTCATTATTGCACTCATACTTAAATAATTCTCTCTCCTTGAACACATTTATTGAAGTGGCACTCACAACACCTAACGGTAGCCCATTCCACACACACACATAGCATGAGAAGAACTTAGACCTTACATGCTTTTTAACAACATCCCTAATAAACTTTGAAGATGATCCCAAGTTCCACCTCTGCCATTCATAAGCTATTAATCTCATTTATGTAGCTTGTCTAATTTGTATGTTTCTAATCATATCTCCTCTCCTATTCGCAAACAAAGTTTGCGCCTGAAGTATCTTCATGACTGAGGCAACTCGTAGTAAAGGTGGACTCTTAAGCTCTCATCACTCCTTGTCTCAGTATCTCCCATAATGCAAAGCACATCTCCTTGCAAGGGAAGGGCCACTACCCAGACCGGTTTCAACCTTTATTGAGGTCTCATCAGCGGGAGCAAACCCAGAATTGGTGATATTAAGGCAGAAGCAATAGAGAGGTCATATTTATTTATACAAGTTGCCAAAAGGTGTACCACCTTATTATTAAATTACTCTGGATTTAGAGAAAGATGTTGGAAGTTTATTTTCCACTTGGTTAGACTATAATAAATTTAGTTTAATCCTTTATCCAAGTGTATGTAAACAAAGTTTGTGCCTGAAGTATCTTCAGGACTGAGGCAACTCATAGTAAAGGTGGACCAAGCTCATCACTCCTTGTCTCAGTATGGATAAAGGATTAAACTAAATTAAATTAAATTAAAAAAACTAAATTAAAAAACAAATATTGTAATATCTATTGTAATATTTTAAATAAATTTATGTAACAAAACATTAATCTGATTTGTTTATAAACACTGCCTATTTTCTTATATAATGATGTATTGTAACTACTGACTGTTCATCCAGAAATTAAGCTTCCCTTTTTATACTTGATAAAATAATATAAGATGACCCATGATTTCGAGGGGTTTTCTGTAGTATTTGAGAGTCGTCTTATATGTCGACATATACAGTAGTTTAAATTTGAGGATCTGATATTTATTAAACACTCCAGATATTTGTGCAAATTATGTGTATGTTTTCTATAAATAGAAAAAGATATAACCATTTGGAAGGTGTATGACTAGTGTTTCTAGGAAGGGCAGACAGTTATTAGATTCCTTTTCCATTGTAAAGTGTGAGATTATTTAAATAGACTAAAAATGTATGTAATGTGTCTGGATCATGTGGCCAAATAGCAAACACATCAACATAACACAGCCACACTATTGGTTTGTGAGTGACAGTGTTGAGTGCTTGATTCTTGAAGCATTCCATAACTTTTTCATGTAATACTAGCATAATATCCTGTACACTCCTCTAAGGAATTTGATGATTCTGTCTTTGTTCTTCTTTCTTTTTGATAATTCAAGTCTCTCTGCACCATAAAGAACTGTGGGAATTGAGCTGCATATTTTAAGTTTTTTGGATAGTGTATTTTTCCAAATCTTTGGAGGCAGTCTGATCATAGACCAAACTAAATTTATTTAAATTATTTCATAACTTAACTTTTCTGTTATTAAGGTGCATAAGTAATTACATTTTTTAACCCTGGTCCAGTTTACTTCTTTCAATTTCCAAGTTCTGTTTCTACCTTACTATTGTTTTAGTTTTGCTGAAATTTCTCTGCAGCACATAGCCCTTGCTTTTTTTTATGTAGGTTTTCAATTATAAATTTTGTTTTCCTTATCTGTAAATAATACTCTATCATACGCATATTTTATATGATGTGATTCTTCTCTTTACAGATATTCCCCTGTCTTCTGGGATGGACTCTTTTACCAGTTACTCCAGGTATTAGTTAACTCACTGTTAATTAACAAAATCACACAAAATTATATAAATTCTGTAATTTATATGAATTCTCCTAAGAATAATGTCATTAACTATAGGGTTCATCTTTATTATATCACTTTTTAGTGTTCGCTAAACTTTATTTTTTTTCCCATTACTGCAAAAACAGTGGCCAACATGAATGAAATTAACTAGAAACTAAGCTTGAATTTAACATAGGCTGTTAAATTTAAGCTTATGCATTGCAAAATAATGGTTAAGTTCTTTTACATATAATAGCTATTCTGTTTTACAAATAATATAAATGCAATATTGAGTAAGTTTTAAGATTCATAAGTTAGGCAAAAACTAAGTGCTGTTTGACTGAACATAATATTAAAATTTTTTTTTTTTTAAGTGGAAAGTCAGACTACAAATTATTAGGGGTGCAAATATAGAAAATGAGGAGATATAGTGATTTCTCTTAACTGGGTATCAGCTGAAATGCCATGATTTAATCCAGATGGAGCAGCCCAGTGTTGGCTTAATTTTTTTCAGTTAATTGGTTCACAATTAAGTTTGTAGAGGTCATTTTACACACAGTTTTAGAAGCGATCACTTATGTCCCTTTTTTTAGCCTCTTAAGAAAAGAGTTTGGGGCTGTAGGATTTCACTGTTTGTCTTTCTGTTAAGTGTCAGTAGTAATGGCTTTTTTTTAATTATGAATGTAAGGACTACCTTTCATAAAGTACATAAAAATAATCATCTAAAAAGTAGCCACTTAGAGAATTGAATAGAAGATACTTTCAAAGATAACGGATACAACTTATTAATCATTAAGAAAGTAATAGTAATGTTGTATAGATCATCTGTTATATCAAAGTTTCTTGGATTTGTGGGCTTCTACTTTGAACAGACATATTGTCATTTGATTAACAGGAACAACAACCTGCATCTTCTTCATCATCATCATCAGATTCCTGCCATGTACACTCAAGGGGTGTACAGGATATGACAGTACTACATGAAAAAACTACATCAATACTAACTTCCTATCTACAATTTTCCTCCAAATCAGTCTGTTACTTGTCAAGACTCCAACATTATCAGATCTTATTTTCTATTGTCTAAGGCATTTTGTACCGTATCAATCCACCTATATCTTGGTCTTCCTCTGGGTCGTTTTCCTGATAACCTGGCAGAGAACACTTGTTTTGCTAATCTTTCCTCTCCCATTCTATTTAAGTGACCATACCACCTGAGATTAGCTCTGCTAACGCATTCCTGGATGCTGACAATGACAAGTTCTTTCCTAATATCCTCATTTTTAATATGATATTGCCATTGATGCCATCTGTTCGCACCTCTAATCTTTCTCAGGACTCTCATATCTGCGGTCTCTAGTCTTTGGTCAAGTGTTTTACTTCTGACCCAGCTCTCAGATCCATAAGTTAAAACTGGTTTGAACACTGTCTTGTATACAGCTAATTTAGTGTTCCGACTAATTTCTTTCTTATTCCATATGAATTTATTCAATTGACTTCCCACCATACCAGCTTTGCTGATTCTGTTGTCTATTTCTATATTTAATTTACCATCTTCAGTAAAAATCGTGCCTAAGTAGGCTGAAATGTTTTACTTGTTCCACAGGTTCTCCATTCACAACACAGTTGACATTTTCAGTGATTCTGCCTATTTTCATTGTCTTCTTATTACTGACCTTCATACCATATCTATTACAACAGCTATTCAATTTAGTCAGAGAATCTTGCAGACTTGTAGCGGATTTATTTAGAAGTATAACATCATCCGCATAAAGCAAAGAGCTGACATTAACATCTCCAATTTTGATATCAGGTTTAATACCACATTCCTTCATAATGTGATCCATATAGATAATGAATAACAGAGGGGATAATGTACATCCTTGTCTCACACCAGATTTAACATTAAACCATCTTCCTGTACTTCCTCCAATTCTAACTGCTGACTTACAACTCAAATAAAGACTAAGTATTGCTTAATATAATGCCCCATTGACACCATATAACTGCAGCGTATTGAATAGCTTCTCTCTTGGCACCTTGTCATATGCCTTTACCAAATCGACAAAACTTAAATACAGATCTTTGTTATATTCCCATGCTTTCTCGACTATTTGTCGTAAAGTGAAGATCTGATCCTGACAGCCTCTATTTGGCCTGAATCCAGCTTGTTCTTCACCAAGCTTTTTTTTCACAATTCTTCTCAACCGTTTCTCAAGTATACTTGCATAGATCTTGCCAGGAACACTCAGTAGGGAAATACCTCTGTAATTCTCACATTCAGTTTTATTTCCCTTTTTATATATGGGTACTATGAGAGCTCTACTCCAATCATCGGGAATTCGTCCCTCTGTCCAGGCTTTCTGAACTATGAAGTGCAACCACTGTAAGACTCTTATACCACCATACTTCAGCATTTCTGGTCGAATATCATCTACTCCTGCTGCCTTTCCACATTTCAAGCCTTTGATGCCTTTTTCTACTTCAAGTATGGATATGTAATCCTGACTGCATGCCTGGTCAGTGTTTTCTTACCACTGTGCTGACATCACTGCTTGTTTCATTTAGCAGTTTTTCAAAGTAATTACTCCATACTTCAAGGATATCTTTTTCTCCTGTTTTCATGTCACCTTTATCATCTCTAATTACTTTTACAGCACTCTTTCCTCCATTCCTAAGCTTCTTCAACAACCTCCAGAATATTTTGCCACCTTCTTGATATTTATTTTCTATATTCTTGCCAAAGTCCTCCCATGACTTTTGTTTAGCTAGTTTTACACACTGTTTAGCTTTCTTACATTTGTCTCTGTATTCTGTAAGAGTAAAAGCTGACTTATTTGCCAGGAACTTTTGATATGCGTTCTTCTTTTCCTTCGCTGCCTCTTTAACTTCCTGTGTCCACCAGGGAGTTCTGATTTTTTTATTCTTGCACACAACCTCACCACATGCCTCTCTGGCAGAATCAATCAATGTTTTCTTCAGAGTTTGCCACTAAATCTCCAAGGTTTGATTCCTGTTCTCAAATTCTTTCATTTTCTTTTCAATAATCTTTCTGTATTTTAGTCTACAGTTCACATCTGAGAGCTGCTCAACTTTTATTAGCTTTAAAACTTTCTTACATGTCATTCTTTTCAATATGAAATTCAATTTTATTCTGCTCAAGACTAAATAGTGATCACTTCCAATTTCAAATCCTCTGTACACTCTGGTGTCCTGCACCAGGGAGAAAACATCACTATCAACAATAACATAGTCAATGAGACTTTTCTTATTCCTAGCCTCTTCTCTCCATGTGAATTTGTGCACATTTTTATGTTGGAACATGGTATTAGTAATAACCAGTCCATGTCCTGAGCAGAAATCCAACAGATATTTGCCATTATTATTAGCTTTGCTCTTTTCTCCAAATTTTCCCAAAATATTTTTGTATGTCTCACAATCATTTCCTACTCTGCTATTTAGATCCCCAACAAGGACCAACTTTTCCTTTTTCATTGTGTCAGTTGCTTTTTCTAAAGCCTCAAAAAATTCTTCCACTTCTACCTTAGTAGAACCTTCTGTGGGACCATAGGCACAAATAAGTCTCATTGTCCAGTTCCCCATTCTCATATTTGCCCACATTACTCTACTTGAGACTGACTGCCATTTAAGAAGGTTAGCCTCGTATTTTGTGTTGAATACTATGGCTACTCCTTCTTTTCCTTGACTGTCATTGCCTGAATATAACATTTTGTATTTATTGCTCAGAAAGATCTCACCAGTTTTGGTCTTTTTTGTTTCAGTCACCCCTATTATGTCGATATGGTACTTATCTAATTCCTCAGCTAGCTCCATTTCTTTGCCATTCAGTCTTCTTACATTGATAGTACCGATCTTTAACTCTGGTGATGTTGAGTTGGGGTTTGTTTTCAGATTTGTTCCAGTAGCTGACTTTTCGCTGTTCGCCCTGGTTCCCTGGCGAAAACAACAGGGGCCTTGTTTAACTGGGCGACGCCCCAGCCGGCATGAAATTTTGTCATGTTGTACCATCATTTTTTATTTTGGTTTAACCAATAAGAATACAATTTGGTTGGCTAAATCCCAAACTGCCAGCCCATCCTCGTTTGTTCAATATCAAAGTAGATACCCAACAGGGTGCACCACGAGAAGGTGAGGATTGGACATTAGGTCAGAAGCCCTGGTCGGTTCTCCGCATTCCTTTAAAGGCTATGTGGAGGTCTCCTCTCAGTTATACAGCTTTGACCCTTAAGCACCCCCTGCATCTTCTTTTAAATAGCAAATCTTTCTTGCACACTATTCTAGCACTTTGCATAAGGATAAGTAAAAGAAAACAAAATATTTCAGAGGCAGATACTCATGAACATGCTTAGTTTTAATGAAAGTGAATGTCAGTCTTAGTTTGTGAGACCTTCCTTCATAATTGTGATGGTAAAAAGGTTTGGGGCAGCTAGTATTCCTTTTTGTCACTTGCTCCCAATGTATTTATTTTCCTTCTACAGCCAGATTGTTTTTGTTTTTATCTTTGATAACAGTTGATACAAACTTATGAGTAGAAATTGCTATTCAAATTAATTTTTTGTGTAGGTATGGCTTATTAACATTGTTATTCCACAGCCATTTATTCTAGTTTGCATCTGAACACTTTTTCTGTGCTTCTCAAAACTTGAACACTGGAACATTAACCAGTCAATCGGGTTCTTACATACTTTGAATTAGTTGTTTTGAAGTTTCTCATCATTCATTTCTGCTGCTCCATCCTTCCTGATGCCATTCCTGCATTGTTTTCTCAGTACTAAGTCTAAAGTCATTTAAGAGAAGCATCCTTTGGTTTATTCTTTATTTTATTCCTTAATTTATTTATTATTCTTTTTCTATTTTACTTTATTTGAAGACTGAAAGATTTCGTTGACTAACATGCAGTATTGCTTGTTTTTAGACCATGCATAATTCTTTCATCTCAGATCTCCTTGAGAAGTTTTTTTTACAGTGTAATATTAATATGCAATCCCCCTCCCCTTCCCACACAATAGCTTGAACTTCTTATACCTGTCAATACTTGAGGAAATCAGCATTTGGTATGCTGAGATTTACCCATCTTACAGATTTCTTTGATCCAATCTGATACCTTTTTTTTTTGAGCCACTTTATGGCAAACAGCTTACCTTTTTTTTTTTTGCAAGGTCTCAGTTATTCTTCTCCCTTATTTTTCACTAATTTTTTTTTTTTTTAGTCTTCACTAATCTTGCCTTATGATTGGGCTCTCATTTGTTTCTGTTCATTGTCTCTTGACCTATTATCTGTTTTGACTTTCTCTACTGCTACTAAATAGAAATTCCATTATACAGAAATATTGTTCATGACTTAAACTATGATTACGAAACCAATTTAGGAAGTATGGAACATGGAAAATTCTTTAAACTTTTGTTGAATTTTCCATGCCTGTTTGCCAACGTTCATCATGGCCATATTTGTAAATGAATTTTATGTTTTTAATTGTGTTTATAATGATGACCTTATTTTCAATTGTTCTCTTCAAATGTCATGTCAAGGAAATAGGCATGTTGTGCAGGCAAAACTTTTCTGAAATGAATCATAATTCTTCAGTTTCATTTATGTATATTTTTTGGAAGATACCTGAATATCTTTCAAAAATAAGTACATTTCTATAAAATAGGAGTTTTTTAATATAAAGCAGTTAACTGTTAATATAAAGCGAGTATGCTACTGCTGGAGGATTTGTTCTTATATGTGATTAGCATAGATTCATGTTGATTAATGAATGTTGTGTATTATACTCCTCCAGAGTAAACAGCTGTCAACCAAGAATTATTCATCTCAGCTTGCAACATTTGCATAAGTGCAGGCACAATAAAAATGAACAAATAAATGAAATAAACTGCTTGCCATATTTTTCCTAACCTGACTAAAACAACCATTTATCAGTGATCAGCTATTTCAGTAATTCAAACAGAATATAATTTTAATGTATACAGTTTAACTAGAGTAAATTAAAATAGTCATAGTCCAGCAGTGTAATTGCTTTCTTGATCTTATTCTGTCAAGTATGCAGCTAGATTTCAGTGTAACAACTTGGAAATAGCAAAAAATGGCATTTTGTAGCTGCAAAAATGCCCCATTTGATTATCAGTTGTGAATATTAAAAATTTTTTAGCATTAAAACTATTGATTTAATATAGGTTTTAATGATATAATGTAAACTGTTTTATTGGTTACTGCAGTAGTTTTTGCTGTCATTGTATATTATCTTTTTGCTAATGATAGTATTTTGTTTTTGTGACAAATGATAACTAACTCTGGGTTTAATAGGTCGTAATATAGAGAGTTAAACCAACTAGTTTTGCCACATATGCTAGTGGCTTCTTCTGGGTTAGGAAGAACAAAAAATACGATAAGTGGTAAACATGAACCATTACATAACTGAACATGTAGAAACTGTTACACACACACACAAAAAAAACAAACAACAGAAACATGTGGAGCATGGAAACTGGCATGTGTCAGTCATTGTTCAATAGGTATGCATTGAATATGCAATAGATAGTTGGTAGAAAAGTCAGTCTAACGTGTGGAAAGATCTAATAAGTGACTTCCAAATATATAAAATCATTCTTTAGTTTTTGTTGAGTCTTGTGAGTGAATAACCATTGTAGGCACTTTGTTGCAGGTACCGAAGTTGTCTTCTATGTAAGGCATGGAGCTCTTGTCCCATTCAGTATTGTGGCGAGTGTGGGAAAAGTGGAAAGCTAGGCTTGGGCTGTCTTCTCTGTTGTTATTAATGTGCCCTAATATGCTCTTTTTGTCTAATTTCCAAATTTCTAGATGTTTGCCCTATGTAAGCAAGGCCACAATAACATAGAATATTGTAAACTTCAAGATGTTTGTTGAAAGAATTGTGGTCCTTGGTGAATATAACAAAGCTTGTATAATCACAATTTGTTTGAAAACCACTCTTATGAGATTTCAGGAGATTGGTGATTTTGAGAGAAAGTTTGCCAATATAAGGGATGGAAACAGATGCCCTGTAATGAATGTCGGGGATCTGTTGTGGAGAAGTAGAGAATAGTATTCTTTGTATCATTTTCTTAGAATATCCATTGCTCACCAATAGTTAGAGAACAGAATGTAATTCTTCTTTTAGTGTTTCTTCATCTCCTGTAATAGAGATCGCCCCTTTTTTTTCAACATATGTAATACGTAATTTTTATGATATATGGTTAAATGAATAGAAATATAGGTAACTACGACCTATATGAGTAGGCTTACGGTATATACTAAGAGAGAGAGAGAGATCTCTCTCTTTTTTTTTTTTTAAAATTGAAACATCTAGGAAAGGTAATTTTTCTTCATTTTGAAATTCTAAATTGAATTTAATTTTATGGTGGAAGGAGTTAATAGATGAAAGGACATTGCATAACTCAGCCATGGTGTGTTTCCAGATTATAAATATGCCATCTACGTATCTCCACCAAAGTGACTGTTTTGGATTTGTAGATAGCAGGAAATCTTTTTTTTAAAGTTTTTCATCAATATTTTTGTTAGAAGTTTTTCTCCTACTTGGTTAGACTATAAATTATATATTTAATTTAATCCTTTATCCAAGTGTAAGCAACCAAAGTTTGCGCCTGAAATATCTTCAGGACTGGGGCAACTCGTGGCAAAGGTGGACTAAGTTCTCATCACTTTCCTTAGTATCCCATAATGCAAATATAATGCCATGCATTATGTGAAGGGTCACTACCCAGACCGTTTTCGAACTTATTAAGGTCTCTTCAGAGGGAGCCAGACCCAGAAGGTGATATCAAGGTTGAAACAATGCAGAACTCATATTTCCATATGTCAGTTGTCATGAGTTTCCCCAGTCCTGAAGATACTTCAGGCACAAACTTTATTTGCTTACACTTGGATAAAGGATTAAATTAAATATATAATTTATTTTCCATCAATTAGTCAGCCCATGGAGGGCTTCCCATTGCAAGGCCAGATAATTTGTAGATTTTCCCATTTCATCGGAAATAATTTGAGTTGAGACAGTGTCTAAATAGTTGGGAGTTGTCAGGAGGTAAGAGATCTGCAAATGCCATAAGTCAGGGATAAAAGTCAAAATCCCTTACACTCTATCTAATGGAGTGTAAGGGATTTTGTTGAAGTTGAGGTATCGGAGAGTAAAAATGAAATTTTGGACATATGTTTTATTCATGATAACAGTTGAATTTCCTTTATCAGCCTTAGTCACTATAATATGACTATTATATGACTGACTTGTGCCAACTTCCATGCTCCACGTGTTTTTTTTTTTTTAATTTTGTGTAACAGTTCCTGCATGTTTGTTTTAATTATATAATGGGTCATGTTCACCACTTATTGTATTTTTTTTTGTTCTTCCTAACCCAGAAGAAGCCATTAGCATATGTGGTGAAACTGGTTGGTTTAACTATCTATATTATGACCTATTAAATTCAGTATTAGTTATCATTTGTCACATTCATTTTTGGTCGATTTTTCAACATACTCATATTCTACAAACTCATCAGCATTTTGTTTTGTATAAATGTTTTTTTTTTTTTTTTTGTATAAATTAAAGAATTTTTCTTTCAAGGGATATTTTGCTTATGGCATTGAAGATTATTACTTCAGTAAGAACACCCATGGAGTCTTGAACTCACTGTGGGAGAACCACACTATCTTTTGTACCTGTCTTTGAATACATTCAATGACGATCACTCACACCATATCCTGTCAAGCCATTCTGCTCATTTACCACTCTCAAGAAAAAAAAATCCAATTTCATTCACATGTCCTTGATAACATTCTTAATCAGCTTCTGGGATTAAGAATGTTTAAATGTTTAAAATCATCCTACAAGTGCTTTACATCTAATCTCATCTGATCACCATGATTAACTGTTGTTATCCAATTTTTCAAACAGTTGAATATTTCCCTTCAAATAAATTCCTTTAAGTTTATAAATTAAACAGTTAACCAAGCACAGAGTTCTATGGTACACCAACTGTTTTTTTCCTGAATCTGTTCCTCTGTATACTACTATTTGGTATATCTACCCATTACCCACCCTTATATCTATATCACTAATTTCATTTCTTCCCTGTTTCTAGTTTGTGCAAGTTTCATGTGGTATCTTCTCAAAAAAGCCTTTGCAAAATTCAGTATCATCATTATGTAGTTATTTCCTTAATCCAATTCAACCATTACTCTATTATAAAAGTGAGTAAATTACTCTTCACAAAACCATGCTGAACCCCCACCCCTCAGTATAGTGTCACATCATTATTCACCTATCCTGAATATGTTTTGACCAACTTTTCCAATACCTTAATCACCACTCTTGAGATGATGTTGGATCTATAACTTTCTGCCAAAGTCACAGCAAAACTAATTTGCTACTCCTTCTGCTCCTTGGGACTTGACCAGAACAGACTCAAGTAACTTAGTCAGAAGTAGTGTCAATTCCTTTTCACATTCTTCTGCAATATACATAAACTGATATCCTATCTAATCCCATTGCATATTTGTATTGACATTTCATAATATCCTGAATACTTATTTTTTTCACCCACCTCTTCTGATATTTAGTATTAATATTACTTCCAATCTCCATGAAGTTCAGACTTATTGTGGGAAGTTGAACACTATCATGCCTTACCTTGAAGACATTTGGCATCAGAGCACCCACCACCCTCTCTGACAGTGTATTCCACTTGTTCACTATCCACCATGCAAAAAAAAAAGTTCCTTTTCACTTTTATTACTTACATGATCTTTGTAGTTTTCAAGGATGACCTCCCATCACTCAATACCCAATACAGTCGTAATCCTGTATCTATCTGATAGGCTCCCCTCACTAACTCGTGAACAAAGGTTGAAACCAGTCTGGATAGTGACCCTTCCCATAATGCATAGCATTACACATGTCAGTTATACATAGCATTATACTTTCCTTGGTATCCCATAATGCAAAGCACATCTCCTTGCGGACAAAGGTTGAAATTGTTACATAATGCATAGCATTATACATGTCTGTAAGGAGATGTGCTTTGCATTATGGGATACCAAGGAAAGTGATGAGAACTCAGTCCACCTTTGCCACGGGTTTCCCCAGTCCTGAAGATACTTCAGGTGCAAACTTTGTTGCTTACACTTGGATAAAGGATTAAACTAAATATATAATTTATAGTCTAACCAAGTGGGAGAAAAAAAATAAAAACTTCCAACATCTTTCTCTAATCCAGAGTAATTTAATAATAATGTGTGACACCTTTTGACAACTGGCATATGGAAACGTGACTTTTGCATTGCTTCAATCTTAGTATCACCACCTGTGGGTCTGGCTCCCACTGAAGAGACCCCAATAAAGGTCAAAACTGGTCTGGGTAGTGACCCTTCCCATAATGCATAGCATTGTACATGTCTGCAAGGAGATGTGCTTTGCATTATGGGATACCAAAGAAAGTGACGAGGACTCAGTCCACCTTTGCCATGAGTTGCTCCAGTCCTGAATTGGCGATCGATGGCGTTGGTGTAGTTGTGGTCAGTTGGTGGATTGTGAGTGGCGGAGACAGAGTTGTAGAGTAGATGCCCTCCCTCGATGAGTCTTTGGTCTCCCTGGAGGTGATAAATAATAATAAAGGATTAAACTAAATATATAATTTATACCTTTCCTGGTCTGTAGGAAATGTGGAGGGAGATGATTTTGAAATACCCTGCTAAATATCTGAAATTTTCACTTGTCTCAACCAAATGGTCTCAAAGCCTCGCTAATGCTTTCTTTAAGTTTCACATGGAGGTAGGAGGGACAACTCTTCTGAAAGCATTATTAATACTTTGCCTCCCATGTTTTCTGTCTTTCAAAGAATGTTATAACCGTCATATTGTATTCTCATGAGTATATCAATCATCCTTCATTAACCACATCTCACTGATAGCAGTAATTTGCAAACTAACTGTAAAGGCCACCAACTCCCCTTATCCCTAATGCTCCTTGTACTGATATATTAGCACAGTAGATATCCCCTATGTCCTGATTTCTTTCACATAATTCCTCGCACCATCATTCGACTCCTTTGATTCTTCTACTACTGTTGAGGCTGTTACCACTATCTCTTCTGAATACAATAAAACAAACACATGCATTGAACATGTGTTTGTTTCAGTAATAGTTTGGTGTAATAAAACACTATTGTTATGTGCATTAAATAAAAAAGTAAAATAAAAAAATTACTTAATACAGCTGAGGATAAGTTCCCTTAACTTTTAGAACAGAGAAGTAGTCATTATGATTTCAGTTAGGCTGACAGAGTAAGCCTTCAGTATGTTTCTTTAAATAAATATTCACATTTACAAGTACAGTTACACAAAGTCTTATATTAACCCATTAGATCCTGTTTATGAAAACTCACCGAGTTGGAAGTTGATCTTTCAGATATATTACAACCTGGTTTATTAGATGTAGTTATCAATACATCAAACAATGATAGGTTTAGAGCCTTTGAAATAAGTGATATCAAAGTTACTTAAATATTTAACCTCATTGGAGTGTTTTTATAAAGATACAACTAAATTTCTCACTGATAAATCAGTGGCTAATTTATCTGATTATCCATTAACTGAAGGCGAACTGAATGTTTTTTCATATCATAAGTTTGGTATTTTTCTCCTAATCTGTTTGCCTTTTTAGACTAATTACATATGGAATATTGATAATCTTTCTAGTGATATGGCTAATAGATTTTGTTTTGAAGTTGTTAAAAGTTATTTATAGTGTCAAGCCACCTCAGATGAATATTCTGACTTTAGAATTGGAAGAATTAAGGCCACCAAAATGAAATGGTCATATTGTCTTTCACCTTTCATGATATCAATAATTTGGACTCAAAGCTTGGATCAGAAAATGAATTTGCTTTTTCAGGATTGAAATAATTCTGTGATTGGTAGGGATCCTACCAAAGTTAGCTAAATAAACTTAAGTTTATAGATATGACTGCATCCACTGATTAAGCAAGTATAAAAAAAAATTCAGAAAATACAATGCAAGGCTCCTAGAATCTGTGGTGAACCACGTCCTGCCTATAAACTTTCTGAATTTTTGTAATTCTAAAAAAACTCTGGAGCCATTCTGAGAAAGAATTAGTAAGAGTTCCTCTAGTAAGTGACAAGAATTGAATTTCAAACGGTCTTTCTTTGAGTGGCTTATTGCTATCATTGCAAGCTTCATTCCCACAGACCTCTCCTAATCTTTCTCAGCAGTATGTTTCTCCTATTTTTTATTTTCTCCATCTCCCTGAAAATACTACTCTTTACAATTCTCACAATTCCTTCCCTGTAACTGCATCATCTGATGTCTGTTACTTATAGTCATGTTGCACCAGCCATTTCCAAGCACTCCTCCCTCTTATTCCTAATATAATTCTGGCAATAGTATGAATAAATTGCAGTATCTTATTATTACGCTCACAATTAGTATCAATACAAACAATAAGTAATTAATATAAACTTTACACTTTGTATTGATTACCTATTTAGTTTTGTAGTTTGAAAGACTAGAATTTTTATTATTATTATTATTCTCGCACTTTTTTTCCTCGTGAGTGCCTGCACACATTCACCTGCATCCCCGTCCAGTAACTGTAGTTTCCTTGACTTTGCATTTCCACTCAGCAAGCAGTGCTGTGCTTTCTTGAGACATCTGACTCCAGGTCTACTTACGAGAATGGGCTGAAAAGTTCTCGGCCTAACAATGAAAAAACGAATTTATAATTTCAAAATTATTTTTATTTTTCAACAAAATCTCCCAAGACTAAAACATTTATTCCAGCAATGCTCCAGCACCATTATTCCGTCCCTGTAGTGGTTCTTAGTAAGATCTGCAAATTATCCCTCTACAGCTGCAATCACCTCTTGATTCAAAGAAAAACGCTGACCAGCGAGGAAGAGTTTTAGTTTTGGGAAGAGATAGAAGTCAGAGAGAGCTAAATCTGGGGAAAAGGGTGGATGTTCCAACAATTCATAGTGCAGATCCTTTAATTTTCCCATTGCCAAAATACCTTTGTGGGCATGTGCATTGTCCTGATGAAAGAGATTTTTTTTTCTTCTGCAAACTGAGTCTTTTCTCACGAATTTTTTCATCTAGTCTGGTTAAAAGATCGGAATAATATCCCCAGTTTGTTTATAATTAATAAACAAAATGCCTAAAAATGAGAATTTTTGTGGTTATGAGACCATAGGTACTTTATTAATATAATCCCGCCTATTAATTTCGCTAGCGACTCTAGCTTTGTCAAGGCCGAACGGTACACACAAAAAAAAATATGAGAGAATACAGAAACATTGCTAACTGTTAGACAGTTAAGTTTGAAACTGTTTCAAACTTAATTTGAAACTGTCGACGTTTCAAAAATCAGTTTTATTCTTGTTAAAATGCTCCAAGCACTGTT